>NC_059425.1:194415670-194496087 GCF_021028975.2 Sphaerodactylus townsendi
GGGGGGGGGGAGGGGTGGGGGGGGGGGGGGGGGTAAAGCTTGGTTCAGGGGGGACAAAATTATGGACCCTCAAAGGTGCAGCCCCATCTCCTTAGCTCCCATTGGAAACAATGGGGGATAGGGGCAACCCGTTTGGGGGTCCATAACTTTGGACACCCTAAACCAAACTGCACCAAACTTGGGGGGCATCATCAGAACAGTCTCCTTATGATACCCTGAAATTCTGGTGCTGATATCTCTAAAAATGCGCCCCTTGCAGGCCGAAATGTGAAAAAACACCAAAAAATAAAAACGCAGGAGTAAGCCCTGCAAAATTCCTGAGCCCTGGGCAGCTGCCCACTTTGCCCAATGGACATTACACCACTGAGTTAACTCCACCTCAAAGCCCTAGCTTTCATCTCCTAGCCCTTTGCTTACCCATCCACCCTTTCTTTCTCTTACCTTAGAGGCCTGCCTTTTAAACCACAAGTGTGTTAAAAATGAAACATTAATTTGCAGGCATAAAATACACACCGTAGTTTCATAACAACAGACATACCCCAGTGTATCCATATACCCAGTTCCTTGTTTAATACTCAACAAAATCTCTCTCCTGTCTTTTTGTCCCAACAATGGTCCCCGAGGCAGTTACCAAACATCCCTAATAAAACTCAATTTTGAAATTGTTTAGAACTAGCCTCCACAAACGCTATTCAACCAATTCTAAAAAGAGCTACCGGTAACTTACTTCCCAAGGCATAAAAACAAGAATTGAAAGTTTGAGGAGGATGCAGGGGTCACTAGTGCAAAGCCAAACAAAACAAAAACATCTTTACTTTTAGGCAAAAGGTTAGACAGACCAGGCGATCTTCTTCTTTTGTGATTTCTCTGTATGAACTCTCTGCCAAATTTTAGACCAATAGGAGAAAGCACTGTCATTTTCACAATATTACACACTTCACGGTGCCACCTAATTTCTGACACAGTCTAAACAGAAAAAAGGAGGAAATTGGGGTATGTTTGGGGTTCTTCTAAAAATGATTGAAGAGACAGAACAATGTTTACACTGTTGTAACTCAGTAATCCTTGCTTCATTTTTTTATTACCTGTCGCTATGTTATAAGTAGTTCAAAGTGCCATAAGAAAATTGTCAAAGTTCATAGTGATAGAGCACTGAAGACCGTGAATAAAGACTTCTTCTTCTTAGGGCTTTTTCGCACACACGGTTTGTTCTTGAATTAAGGCAATCTGCATCGACATCCTGACCTTTTTGTTGCTATTTCGTCGCTCGAGATCATTCACACATCACCAGGTTGTTGTGGGTGTTCTTGTTGCTTCAGAAACCCCTTGGTTTTGCATTGCCCTGGAATGCAGTACAAATGAGAGTTCCGATTGGCTGTTGTGCCGTCCAAGGGCATGTTCCGTGTGACGCTTGGCCCCCGTCATCATGAGCTAACAAGCTAATGAGTCAGCGTGATTTCACTATCACAGTGTACCACTGCATTGAAAACTTGCTATCTCGAGATATCGGGGCGGCGTTGGAAACAATGCACTGCATGAGCGACCGCGAGGAGGGGCGGGAGGAGAGTGAGACGGAAACGAAACAGTGAAATGTGTGTGCGCAACTGGCAAGCTCTACTGCATCCTGATTGGTTGGAGGAAATCGCATCACACAGTGGGCGTGATCCCTCGCAGTCGCTTGTTCCAGTTGTGTTTTGCACCTAAGCACCAGATTGTGGGGGGAATCTGTTTTATCCAAGAAAGTTGCACAATTATCAAGCGACAGGAAAAATGTGAGACAAAGGCTGAAATGAGCGACAGATTAGGGGTCGGGCCACATTACGGCTCAAGTGTGTGCTAAAAAAAGGCAGAAACCGTGACGACCTCACATATTAAATCAAGAACAAACCGTGTGTGCGAAACAGCCCGTAGAGTACTGAAACTCAGCTATAATGTTTCCCCACTGTATTTTAACCCCTTGTATGCAACACATGTGGAGGGAAGGCAGCTTGTATGACTAGATCTTATCAGATCTTGGAAGCTAAGCAGGGTTTCCAGGATCTGGAAAAAATAAGGAATTTTGATTTCCTGAAATTTAAAATGACTATTCATTGTGCAAAAGCCATAACAACTGGTTAGTAAACTTTTGAACAGGAGAAGAGAACTGTCTCATCCATAGAGGAAGGTAATGACAAACCACTTCTGCTTCTCACTTGCCTTGATAGCCTCTTAGTGTGGTTGCCACAAGTATGCCGTGACTTGAAGGCAGTATACATAAGCATAAGCATTTATTGTCATTGTGCACGCACAACGAAAATTTACAGCAGCATTCCTCGATGCACACAATTCCAGACTCATACCCCATCCTCACTTTCCCCTTCCTCCACCCGTCCCTACACAGCCCCAAACACATCAACACGAAGCCACGGAGTTCAGCATCGCCACAGCTCTAGAGTAGAAGCTGTCTCTAAGCCTCTTTGGCCTAGTTTTGATAGACCTGTATCGTCTTCCTGTTGGTAACAGTTCAAAAAGAGAGTGTGCTGGATGAGACGGGTCTCTCAGAATATTTTGTGCTTTCTTTAGGCTTCGGGAATTATAGAGTTCTTCCAAGGAGGGGAGAGGGCAGCCGATAATCCTCTGTGCAGTAGTGATCAACCTTTGGAGCGCCTTCCTATCTGCCACTGTGCAACTGGAGAACCATACACAGATGCAGTCGGTTAAGACACTCTCTATAGCACAGCGGTAAAAGGACACCAGGAGTTTTCCATTCAGTTGTTGTTTCTGTTAGGCACAGGGCAGAGCCCTGTGTTCAGAGCTAAAACTCTGTCCCAGCGGCAGTCTGTATGCCCCAGGTCAAGTCCTCTTTAATCATAAGCCCAGAAATTTAAAAGCCATGCCGCTCTCTTGGTCCGTTTATAGTCAAGGGCAGAATTTCTGAAACTATTCCTTCTATAGTCCACTATAAGCTCCTTTGTCTTGTTAATTACGCACCTGTGTGATACCTGAAGTGGCCTACTCTGCAGTAGTCTCAAGATGAAGCCTGTGTTGTGCTTCCTCCTTGACTTCTTTACCTTTCCAGATGATCGCAGATGATCAGCTACCCATGTTATCTTGGGTAGAATGGCAAAAAACAATTAGCACATGGCGGTGGCTGCATTAAGCAATCTTTTAGTCCCAATAAATGGGCTGTTTTACTTCAGCAATACAGGTTCTTAAGAAGCATAAATGCTGAATGGTTACACAGTAGGGTTGAAAAAAATGTCAAGTACAAAGAAGTTCCATTAGGTCTACTTACCATTCTGGTTGGAAGATAGGTGCAGGAGTTATTTTGCATGCAATATTAATTAGCAGACATAAGTATACACCATATTTTTTATTACAAAGCAGAACATAAGAACATAAGAACAAGCCAGCTGGATCGGATAAGTCCATCCAGTCAGCTCTGCTACTAGCAGTGGCCCACCAGATTGCCTTTGAGACTCCACATGTAGGATGTGAGCATGACCTTCTGGGGCTGTTGCTCCCGATCACCTGGTCTGTTAAGGCATTTGCAATCTCAGATCAAGGGAGGATCAAGATTGGTAGCCATGGTCGACTTCTCCTCCATAAATCTGTCCAAGCCCCTTTTAAAGCTATCCAGGTTAGTGGCCATCACCACCTCCTGGCAGCATATTCCAAACACCAATCACACGTTGCGTGAAGAGTGTTTCCTTTTATTAGTCCTAATTCTTCCCCCCAGCATTTTCAGTACATGCCCCCTGGTTCTAGTATTGTGAGAAAGAGAGAAAAAAATTTCTCTCTATCGCGTGCCATAATTTGTAGACTTCAATCCTTATCCCCCCCTCAGCCTTCTCCTCTCCAAACTAAGGAGTCCCCAACGCTGCAGCCTCTCCTCATAGGGAAGGTGCTCCAGTCCCTCAATCATCCTTGTTGCCCTTCTCTGCGTTTCCATCTCCTCAATATCCTTTTTTGAGATCACGTGACCAGAACTGGACTGAGTACTCCAGTCTTGCGGTCGCTGCACAACATATGAGGACATGACAATCTTTTAGTTTTATTATCAATTCCTCCTAATGATCCCCGTATAGAGTTTGCCTTTTTTACAGCTGCCATGCAGTGATTGACATTCCATGGAACTATCAACTAAAGCCTAAATCCCTTTCCTGGTCTGTGACTGATAGCACCCCAACCCCTGTAAGCGTGTATGTCAGGGTAGGAACCTCGCGGCTCTCCATACGTTCAGGAACTACCATTCCCACCAGCTACCAGCATGGCCATTGTATGCTGACCAAACTGATGGGAATTGGATCCCTGAACATCTGAAGCTTAATTCTAAATATATCAGTTGGATTTTTGCCCCAATGTGCATCGCTACATTTTGCTGTTAGACTGCATTTGCCAACCAACTCAACTGACCTTAAAAATAAAAAACAAGATACAGACAAATGGAATTAAAACAGGACATAAAGCGGACAAAATGCGTAAGGTTGGTGGGAAAAGAGGTGATCAAGCGTCCATTAATCTTTGACTTGAGCACCTCTAATAAAGTCAGCGGTTTCTCCCGTTATCCGCCGTCGCTTCAATGTCGTAGATGAATAGTGTACTGTATCGCGTTCAACTTTTTTTTTGGCCCTAGAGGCGGGATAAGTAGGGAGAGTCTAGGTAACATGTATACCTCGGGCAAAGAAAACATAATACCGTATATGCTAGGAGTGTATAAGGCGACCCACATATAAGTCGAGGCACTTTATTTTCCACAAAACTGGAAAACTTATTGACTCCGTATAAATTAGAGATTAGAATGCAGCAGCTGCTGGTAAAATTTCAAAAATAAAACAGATACCAATAAGAATTACATCAATTGAGGCATCGTGGAGTTAAATGTTTTTTAGAATATTTGTTTCAAAGGAAAACAGTAAACTGGCTCTGTAAGAAGGTGGAAAAGAGGGTCAACAAGAACAATATATGGTCTCAACAGTAACTTTAAAGTACAAAACCTTAGCTCAATCAGCAACTACAGAAACAAGCACGGGAGTTAAAATCCTTCAAACTGGATTCCTCATTATGTCTGTATGTCAATTGTAGCCGCTTGGATTTTTATTATCAGAAATGGAAATCTACTATTAGCTCCATTGCCAAACAATGGGGATGGGGGCACCCTTTTGGGATCAATAACTTTGGATCTGACTAAGCTCACCAAACCTGGCTGGTATCATAAAGGGAGCTCTCTGATGAGACCAGACGGGTTTGGAGTTGTTGATTCCGAGTCAAAAGTTATGGACCACCTCAAAAGGTAGCCTCATCTACTAATAGCTCCCATTGAAAACAATGGGGAATAGGGGCACCTCCTTTGGGGTCCATAACTTTGAGACCCCTGGACCAAACTTTACCAAACTTGGCTGGTATCATCAAGTCTTCTGAGGGTGCCCTGAAATTTGGTGTTGCTAGCATAAAACTGCGCCCCTGGCCGGCAAGTAAAAACACACACAAAATTTAATGACTGCATAAAGTGGGGGAGCTTTTTTCAGCATTGTGTGCTGAAAAGTCGGCTTATACATGAGTATATACAGCCGGTATGCTCAAGGTACTCAAGCAGTATCCTGACAATTTGCACATGTTCTATCTTGAAGTGGAATATTCAGCAACCCTTCTGAGCGGCCAGAGGGAGATAAGTTTACACACCTAAGCTTGAGTGATGATCCATCTCTGCCTGGGCTCTGACAGTTGGGATAGATGTTGCAGCAGTGGAGCAGCAGTGGCGTGGGAGGTTAGGCTCGTGTATCCAATCTGGAGGAACCGGGTTTGATTCCCAGCTTTGCCGCCTGAGCTGTGGGAAGCTTATCTGGGGAATTCAGATTAGCCTGTACCTCCCACATACCAGCTGGGTGACAGGCTGATCACAGCTTCTGGGAGATCTCTCAGCCCCTACCTCACAGGTGAATTTGTGAGGGGAAGAGCAGGGTGTGTGCTGAGTCTCCTGCAGGAGAGAAAGGGGGGATATAAATCCAAACTCCTCTTCTTCTTCTTCTTCTTCTTCTTCTTCTTCTTCTTCTTCTTCTTCTTCTTCTTCTTCTTCTTCTTCTTCTTCTTCTTCTTCTTCTTCTTCTTCTTCTTCTTCTCCTTCTTCTTCTTCTTAGCTGTGAGGCTAATTTCAGGATAGATTCAAAGTGCAAAGGAGAGCAAGATGTCCTGGCTGCACTCAGCAGCAACTGGTATACCCAGCGATATCCGCTATCCTCAGGTCCTATTTAAATGTAACAAAATCTCTCTCCTGCCTTTACCTGTCCATACAATGGTCACCAAGGTGGTGTTAAGCAAAAGCTAAGTCATAGACCACCGTAAATTCCGAAATAAGCTTTGTGTTTTGCCTTGAGAGGAATAGGGCTCGTGTCCACTAGGCGTTTCTCTGTGGAGACTCTGCCAAAAGCAAGTCTTTATACACTGAAACAAACAAAAACCAGGCTATTCTGGAGTCCCAGGTTACATATTGCTGTATTCTAAGTTTATGCACATTCAGTTGTACTGGACAAGTCCAGTTATTCTTGCAAGTTTTGCAAGAGCTTTTATTACATATGTCTGCAGATGGCGACTGTCGCTTAGCAATTATGGATTCCAAGCAAGCAAGATTATAGAAGCTAAAGCCTTAATCATTTGCATGTGAAGTCCACAAGTCCCCTCTTTTAATAACTGAAAAATCTTCATTCTTCATTATCATTTTCTATGTATTCCTTGTGCTTTCCCATAGCATTCTTTCCATAGGAGTTCCTGTGGTTTACTTGGATATGCTTTCCATCACAGACATACAAACAGGCAAGCATTGCAACAACAGCAGACTATAATGCATGCAAATTCAAATAAAATCAAGGCTACAAAAATACCTTTAAACCAAGCGAAATCTACGGTAAAAAAAATGGGGTTATTCAAGTCCAAACATCAGAATTTTACCTCCAGACCATCAATTTGGATTTATTATTTTTTTGAATATTATTTGAAGTCGGTGTAAATGACGCCAATGAAAGAGATGAGGGCATGGCGATATCATCAAGTGGAAAGCCAGCCAGAAGCGATCAGTGGATCTGGCTCATCTGCCGTACCGTGGTCCCTGGCACCTTTTATTAGGGTTTGGGGAAGGCGGAGGCGGGAGAAGGTTAAATTCATAGCCTGCGGGGGGCAGTGTCGCGTGCAGGAAGAAGCGTCTCCGTCTGGGTCAATTCCACATCAGTCTTGTGACCCACTGACAGAGCATCTGGTGACCTATGAGTCAGGGGATCTGTTGATGTGCATACATTAAAGACCCAGGAGGGCACAGATGGCATGAGCATTCCTGTGCACTTTCTGAGGCTCTACTAGGAATCTGAGCACACCCTACATTATTGTTGATAAGCGAAGTTGTTGGAGCTGCAGTAAATCACAATGGTTTAAAAGGGTGATTTAAACCCACCTTTGTAAGTGAAAGCAAGATAGCATGTCATAAAAGCGGGATTGGGATCTAAATTCGAGGGTGGGACTATGTGAGTCCACTCCTCTCAGATGCAAACTTCGTCATTAAAGGAAAGATTAAGCAGTGTGTGGGCAGGATACAGCCCTCTATTAGATGGAATTTTAGCAGTAAGTGCTCCTTCATGGGTACACTTCGCTGACAAGTGTTAGATGGAGGCTTGATATACCCCATCCTATTGCTTCCTCTAGAGAGAGGGTCTCTAGAGGCAGAATCAAAGTCCACACTAAGATCAGAAAGCAGCATACATTTGGCGTGTGTTCTCCTTATATTAAGGTGTGTTCCAGATGATCGATATAGAACTACCTTGCTTAAGTAGCAATGATCGATAGCAATGATCGATAGCAGAGCGACCTTGATTAAAGCCAATCTGCTCATGGCCAATTATATTATTGTCAGATGCTCGATATAGATATGTATTGTCGAAGGCTTTCTAGCGGAATCACTGGGAGTGCTGTGTGGTTTTCGGGCTGTATGGCTGTTCTAGCAGCATTTCTCTGGTTTAGCCTGCATCTGGCTGACATCTTCAGAGGATCTGATGGTAGGAATTGGAATTCACAAGCATGGACAATTTCAACAGGAAGGAAGAGGAATTTCAACGGAAGGAAAAGAAACCATGAAATGAACAGAATTTGGCTGCCAATGTTGAAAAAACTCCTAGAATCAAGACAGTGACTGATCAGCTCCTGAAACCTGGGACAACTATAGACTATAGCACTCAAAGGGAACAAAGACCAAGGTCTTCTATTCAGATCCATTCAACTATTGACCTTTGCTTCATTGTTACTCCATGCTGTGACTCACATGCCAGGCTACTCTATTCAGATCGCCTCAACTTTTGACCTCACAGTATACATACTCACCTTGCTTTCCATTCCTACCATCAGATCCTCTCTAGAAGATGCCAGCCATAGATGCAGGTGAAGCGTGGGAGAGAATGCTGCTAGAACTGTAGCCATACAGCCGGAAGCCACCTGGCACTCCATATAAAATAGTTTGTTCAATAGGTGTTTTAGTACGGTTTCCTGCGTGACTGATAACAGATTGGACAGTAATTAGAGGAGTGCAGAATAATATATATATGGCTTAAAACACTGTGAACTATATATGTGTACATATCATTTCCTTAGAAGTCTCAGATAGTACAGTCTTTGCTGGGCCTTCTTAACCACCGCGGCAGTCTGTATGCCCCAGGTCAAGTCCTCTTTAATCATAACGCCCAGAAATTTAAAACTAGCCACCCGCTCTACTTGATCTCCGTTTATAGTCAAGGGCAGAATTTCTGAGCTATTCCTTCTATAGTCCACTATAAGCTCCTTTGTCTTGTTGGTATTACGCACCTGTGTGATACCTGAAGTGGCATTTCTCTGCAGTGGTCTCAGATGACCTGTGTTGTGCTTCCTCCTTGACTTCTTTACCTTTCCAGATGATCCTTGCAGATGATCCAGCTACCCATGTTATCTTGGGTAGAATGGCAAAACAATTAGCACATGGCGGTGGCTGTGAGGTAAAAGCAAATCTTTTAGTCCCAATAAATGGGCTGTTTTTACTTCAACAGAAATACAGGTTCTTAAGAAGCATAAATGCTGAATGGTTACAGTAGGGTTGAAAAATGTCAAGTGTAAAAGTTCCATTAAGTCTACTAGCATTCTGGTTGGAAGATAGGTGCAGGAGTTATTTTAAAAATGCAATATTAATTAGCAGACATAAAGTATACACCATATTTTTATTACAAAACCAGAACATAAGAACATAAGAACAAGCCAGCTGGATCAGACCAAAGTCCATCCAGTCCAGCTCTCTGCTACTCGCAGTGGCCCACCAGGTGCCTTTGGGAGCTCACATGTAGGATGTGAACGCAATGGCCTTCTGGGGCTGTTGCTCCCGATCACCTGGTCTGTTAAGGCATTTGCAATCTCAGATCAAGGAGGATCAAGATTGGTAGCCATAGATCGACTTCTCCTCCATAAATCTGTCCAAGCCCCTTTTAAAGCTATCCAGGTGAGTGGCCATCACCACCTCCTGTGGCAGCATATTCCAAACACCAATCACACGTTGCGTGAAGAAGTGTTTCCTTTTATTAGTCCTAATTCTTCCCCCCAGCATTTTCAGTGAATGCCCCCTGGTTCTAGTATTGTGAGAAAGAGAGAAAAATTTCTCTCTGTCAACATTTTCTACCCCATGCATAATTTTGTAGACTTCAATCATATCCCCCCTCAGCCGCCTCCTCTCCAAACTAAAGAGTCCCAAACGCTGCAGCCTCTCCTCATAGGGAAGGTGCTCCAGTCCCTCAATCATCCTTGTTGCCCTTCTCTGCACGTTTTCCATCTCCTCAATATCCTTTTTGAGATGCGGCGACCAGAACTGGACACAGTACTCCAAGTGCGGTCGCACCACTGCTTTATATAAGGGCATGACAATCTTTGCAGTTTTATTATCAATTCCTTTCCTAATGATCCCCAGCATAGAGTTTGCCTTTTTTACAGCTGCCATGCATTGAGTTGACATTCCCATGGAACTATCAACTAAGAAGCCTAAATCCCTTTCCTGGTCTGTGACTGATAGCACTGACCCCTGTAGCGTGTATGTCAGGGGTAGGGAACCTGCGGCTCTCCAGATGTTCAGGAACTACCATTCCCATCAGCCCCTACCAGCATGGCCAATTGGCCATGCTGACAGAGGCTGATGGGAATGGTAGTTCCTGAACATCTGGAGAGCCGCAGGTTCCCTACCCCTGGTGTATGTGAAGTTTGGATTTTTTGCCCCAATGTGCATCACTTTACATTTTGCTACATTGAACTGCATTTGCCAGCCAACTCAACTGACCTTAAAAATAAAAACAAGATACAAGACAGAGCGGGTATTAAAACAGGACATAAAACCGGACAAAGCACGTAAGGTTGGTAAGGAAGAGGTGATCAAGCGTCCATTAAATCTTTGACTTGAGCACCTCTAATAAAAATTCAGCGGTTTCTCCCGTTATCCCGCCGTCGCTATTATTCAGCAGATGAATAGTCTTTGTATGCGCCGAACAACTTTTTTTTATTCCCTAGAGGCGGGATAAGTAGGGAGAGTCTAGGTAACATGTACCTCGGGCAAGAAAACATAATACCGTATATACTCGTGTATAAGACGACCCACATATAAGTCGAGGCACTTTATTTTTCCACAAAAAACTGGGAAAACTTATTGACTCACGTATAAGTCGAGGGTGGGAAATGCAGCAGCTGCTGGTAAATTTCAAAAATAAAAACAGATACCAATAAAATTACATCAATTGAGGCATCAGTAGGTTAAATGTTTTTGAATATTTATTTCAAAGGAAAACAGTAAACTGGCTCTGTAAGTGGAAAAGAGGGTCAACAAGAACAATATGGTCTCAACAGTAACTTTAAAAGTACAAAAACCTTAGCTCAATCAGCAACCAAGCTAAAACACAGGAGTTAAAATCCTTCAAAACTGGATTCCTCATTATCATCTGTATGTCCAATTGTAACCCAACTTAGATTTTATTATCAGAAATGGAAAATCTACTATTAGCTTCCATTGTAAACAATGGGGGATGGGGCACCCTTTTGGGGATCAATAACTTTGGATCCCCTGACCCAAACTTCACCAAACCTGGCTGGTATCATAAAGAGACTCTCCTGATGAGACCAGACAGGTTTGGTGAAGTTTGGTTCCGAGGGTCCAAAGTTATGGACCCTCAAAAAGGTAGCCTCATCTACTAATAGCTCCCATTGAAAACAATGGGGAATAGGGGCACCTCCTTTGGGGGTCCATAGCTTTGGACCCCCTGAACCAAACATCACCTAACTTGGCTGGTATCATCAGGAGAGTCTTCTGAGGGTACCCTGAAATTTTGGTGTTGCTAGCATGAAAACTGCGCCCCCTGCTGGCCGGCAAAGTAAAAACACACGCAAAAATTTAATGACTCGCATGTAAGTCGAGGGGAGCTTTTTCAGCATTGAAAATGTGCTGAAAAATTCGACTTATACATGAGTATATACGGTATGCTCAAGGGTCTCAACAGTATCCTGACAATTTGCACATGTTCTATCTTGAAGTGGAATATTCAACCCTTACGAACGGCAGAGGGGAATGCGTTACACCTAGCTTGAGTGATGATCCATCTCTGCCTGGGCTCTGACAGTTGGGATAGATATTTAGCAGTGGAGCAGCAGTGGCGTAGGAGGTTAAGAGCTCGTGTATCTAATCTGGAGGAACCGGGTTTGATTCCCAGCTTTGCCGCCTGAGCTGTGGAGGCTTATCTGGGGAATTCAGATTAGCCTGTACACTCCCACACATGCCAGCTGGGTGACCTTGGGCTAGTCACAGCTTCTCGGAGATCTCTCAGCCCCACCTACCTCACAGGGTGTGTGTTGTGAGGGGGGAAGGGCAAGGAGATTGTCAGCCCCTTTGAGTCTCCTGCAGGAGAGAAAGGGGGGATATAAATCCAAACTCCTCCTCCTCTTCTTCTTCTTCTTCTTCTTCTTCTTCTTCTTCTTCTTCTTCTTCTTCTTCTTCTTCTTCTTCTTCTTCTTCTTCTTCTTCTTCTTCTTCTTCTTCTTCTTCTTCTTCTTAGCTGTGAGGCTAATTTCAGGATAGATTCCAAAGTGCAAGGGAGAGCAAGATGTCCTGGCTGCACTCAACAGCAACTGGTATACCAGCGTATCCATATCCTCAGGTCCTATTTAAATACTTAACAAAATCTCTCTCCTGCCTTTCTGTCCATACAATGGTCACCAAGGTGGTGTTAAGCAAAAAGCTAAGTCATAGACCACCGTAAATTCCAGAAATAAAGCTTTATTGTTTGCCAGCGAGAGAAATAGGGCTCGTGTCCACTAGGCGTTTCTCTGTGGAACTCTGCCAAAAGCAAGTCTTTTATACACTGAAACAAACAAAAACCAGGCTATTCTGAGTCAGGTTACATATTGCTGTATTCTAAAAGTTTATGCACATTCCAGTTGTACTGGACAAGTCCAGTTATTCTTGCAAGTTTTGCAAACTTTTATTACATATGTCTGCAGATGTGACTGTCCGCTTAGCAATTATGGATTCCCAAGCAAGCAAAGATTATAGAAGCTAAAGCCTTAATCATTGCATATGATCCACAAGTCCCCTCTTTTAATAACTGAAAAATCTTCATTCTTCATTATCATTTTCTATGTATTCCTTGTGCTTTCCCATAACATTCTTTCCATAGATTCCTGTGGTTTATGGATCATACTTTCCATCACAGACATACAAACAGGCAAGCATTGCAAGCAACAGCAGACTATAATACCTGCAAATTCAAATAAAATCAAGGCTACAAAAATACCTTTAAACCAAGCGAAATCTGGTAAAAAATGAGGTTATTCAAGTCCAAACATCAAATTTTACCTCCAGACCATCAATTTGGTTATTATTTTGAATATTATTTGAAGTCGGTATGGCGACGCAATGAAGAGATGAGACGCAGCGATATCATCCAGTGGAGAGAAGCCAGCGGCGGGCTAGAGCGATCCGTGGATCTGGCTCATCTGCCGTACCGTGGTCCCTGGCACCTTTTATTAGGGTTTGGGGAAGGCGGGAGAGCGGGAGAAGGTTGCGCAATTCATAGCCTGCGGGGGCAGTGTACGTGCAGGAAGAAACGTCTCCGTCTGGGTCAATTCCACATCTGGGGGTCTTGTGACCCATGACTCAGGCATCTGGTGACCTATGAGTCAGGGGATCTCGTGATGTGCATACGTAGGAGCCCAGGAGGGCACAGATGGCGCAGGCATTCCTGTGCACTTTCTGAGGCTCTACTGGGTCCACTGACACACCCCTACATTATTGTTGATAGCGAGATTGTTGGAGCTGCAGTAAGTCACACAATGGTTTAAAAGTTGATTTAAACCCACCTTTGTAAGTGAAAGCAAGATAGCATCATCTGCATAAAGCAGGATTGGGATCCCTAAATTCCCGAGGGTGGGACTATGTGAGTCCACTCCTCTCAGATACAGAGCTAGGTCATTAAAGGAAAGATTAAACAGTGTGTGGGCCAGGATACAGCCCTCTATTAGATGGAATTTTAGCAGTAAGTGCTCCTTCATGGGTACACTTCACTTGACAAGTATTGTTAGATGGAGCGCAGTATACCCATCCTATTTAACTTCCTCTAGAGAGGGTCTCTAGGGCAGAATCAAAGTCCACACTAAGATCAAGGAAAGCAGCATACAGCTTGAGCGTGTTCCTCCTTGTATATTAAGGTGTTCAGATGATCGATAGCAGAACTACCTTGCTTAAATGGCAATGATCGATAGCAATGATCGATAGCAGAACGACCTTGATTAAAGCCAATCTGCTCATGGCCAATTATATTATTGTCAGATATCGATATAGATATGTATTGTCGAAGGCTTTCACAGCCGGAATCACTGGGGTGCTGTGTGGTTTCCGGGCTGTATGGCTGTGTTCTAGCAGCATTTCTCTCCTGACGTTTCACCTGCATCTGTGGCTGGCATCTTCAGAGGATCTGATGGTAGGAATTGAAATTCACAAGCACATGGACAATTTCAACAGGAAGGAAGAAGGAATTTCAACAGGAAGGAAGAAACCATGAAAATGAATGTTGCCAATGTTGAAAAACTCTAGAATCAAGACAGTGACTGATCAGCTCCACACAAACACAGGACAACTATAGACTATAGCACTCAAAGGGAACAAAGACCAGGATACTTCTATTCAGATCCATTCAACTATTGACCTTGCTAGCTTCATTGTTACTCCCATGCTGTGACTCACATGCCAGGCTACTCTATTCAGATGGCCTCAACTTTTGACCTCACAGTATATATACTCCACTTGCTTTCCATTCCTACCATCAGATCCTCTGAAGATGCCAGCCATAGATGCAGGTGAAACGTCAGGAGAGAATGCTGCTAGAACATGGCCATACAGCCCGGAAGCCACACAGCACTCCATATAGATAGTTTGTTCAATAGGTGTTTAGCGTACAGTTTCCTCGTGACTGATAACAGATTGGACAGTAATTAGAGGTGCAAGAATAATCCCCCCTTTTTTGTAGATGGGGACTATGATAGCATCCCACCAAGCCTCTGGGACATTCCCTGCCTTATCAACAGCTGTAAATAAGGTTGCCAGAACTGGGGCCCACCATTCTTCAAAGTGCTCGAATAGTTCTGGTGGGAGAAAGTCAGGACCAGGGGATTTATGGCATTTAAGACTGCCAGTGAGCTCTTTTACTTCAGAGATCATAACTGGATTTTGAACACAAGTGGGTTCTTTAAATAAATCAGAAAAGTATTGAAACAAAATAGGCCTAGGGATTATGATATATGGGCCTCCCACTGAGAATTGATAGCTTTTGCCCTGCATGGCTTAAGTTGAAAATGTAACTGTTCCCAAATGGAAAAAAAATATTCTTGGGGTAAACTGCTACACTCAGATTTAAATGTTAAGTCCTCAAAGATACTACAGAACAGAACAGAACAGAAAGCCTTTATTGGCATATTAAAAGATACTACAGGTTGCAAGGAACCTCCGAACTCCTGAATCACCCCATACAGCCTCCTGTTCATGACATAGACAAATAAAGGGTTTACTTACATCTGGTAAGCCCAGAGCTGGATACTTCATTAAATTCTTGACTGAAGAACGGTACGCTCCTTCTATCTGGGATGGTTGTCCTCAACCCCACCCACCTCACAGGGTGTTTGTTGTGAGGGGGGAAGGGCAAGGAGATTGTAAGCCCCTTTGAGTCTCCTTCAGGAGAGAAAGGGGGATATAAATCCAAACTCCTCCTCCTTTTCCTCCTCCTCCTCCTCCTCCTCCTCCTCCTCCTCCTTCTTCCACCACCAAGTGTGCACCTTTGGGAGGGACGCACCTGGAGCTTAGCCAGCCAGATCAGCTGAATCAACCCTGGTGATCAATGGGGTGATAGATGTCACAGCCAGATCGCTCTCACATTAAGTCAGTTTTCAAGGTTTTCAAAACAATAACTTCTTCGGGGGTCTAGACAAGACGGTCCAGTTGCTGTTGATACCACTCGTCCTTTAGGGGCTTGGCATGCAAACTGAACCCAGGAATCCATTGGTGACAGAATCCTACTATACCCAGGAAGATCCACAAGGCTTTCTTTTCTCTGTGGCAAAGGGATCTGATTAGCGTTTTTATTCTGTCTACTCTCAATTTCCATGCGAAGCAAGTATGGTAGAAAGAATTATGTTAGGTTTAGGCACTACAGCATGATATATTACAACTATCTGATTAATAGATCACAAATGTTGAACTAACCAGTATCTTTGGTTCCCTGGTTTCTTTACTGCCAGAATGGGGGCATGATATTCTCCCTTCCAGCAACAGTTGCTCAGTGACAGGTTTCAACCCTCCCCTTCCTTCATCCGACAGAGGGTATTGCTTGACCCACATTGGATCAGTCCGTCCCCCTTAAAACTGAATTTTAATTGATACCATTTTTACTTTTTCCAGATTTTCACCAATTGCCCAAACCTGACTGACTACTTTCTGGAGATCACAACCCTCTGGCTTAAGCACCTCACTCTTAGGCCCCTTCTGCACATGCAAAATAATGTGTTTTCAAACCACTTTCACAACTGTTTGCAAGTGGATTTTGCCATTCCGCACAGCTTCAAAGAGCACTGAAAGCAGTTTGAAAGTGCATTATTCTGCATGTGTGGAGTGAGCCTATCATTCAGTATTTCTTAACATCATACAAATATACTGCAAGCCATCATTTTGCTCACAAAAATCAATTACAGCATCCGATTTTTCCAGAATATCTCTTCCTAATAATGTGATTGGGCAATCCAGTGCTAGTAAAAATGAATATGAAATGGTTGTCTCTCCAATCTCTGCCTATTTGGGCACTCTTGGGCCCAAGTCCTTTCTTTTTACAAACTCCACACTAATCATTATCTAACCCTTTCGATTCTCCCTCTGCCTTTATTCCATTACTTCTTCGCTACTTAATGTCATCCTTTCTATCTCTTTTAAGCTATTTTCACACCTCACTCAGTCAGTCACCCACGATATACCTGACATGCCACTTTTACCATTTTGGTTGCCCTCCTCTGGACACATTTCAGCTTGTCAATATCCTTCTTGAAAAGTGGTGCCCAGAACTGTACACAATATTCGAGGTACACAACATACAATGCACACAATATTCCAGGTTTTGACTATTTCCACCCCCCTGATGCATAGAACAGTACCTGAGGTGCTATATTAATTACCATCAAGGGTGGGGGGGAAGTCAGTTCAATGATTTCCCAGCCTCACCTCTACATTTTAAAGAAATCTAATAGGGGTAGTAAGAGACAATGGAATAGATAAAGCTCTCCCCACCCTTTTCTGCAAGCAGAACCAGAGATTTTGAGATTTCAAAATGCTGGAAAGGACTTTGGGAAGAAAACTTCTGGAGGCTTCAGGAAATGGAATTGTCATGGATTCCATAACTGCCCCCCACCCAAGTGAAAACCGTAATCTGGGGTGGTGGGGGTGGTGAACACCTTTTCAAAACAGGTCCACTTTCTGCCCTTGAAGCATCTCCTCATGGCACAAAAGTTGGCTAAGTTGTTTGTAAGTCATGTCTATAGAGTACATTCAGTCCCAAGTAAAATACTTTTTGACGAGGAGCCAAATTTGTATCTATGGCTCATTCCGCCCATGCAGAATAATGCACTTTCAAACTGCTTTCAGTGCTCTTTAAAGCTGTGCGGAATAGCAAAATCCACTTGCAAACAGTTGTGAAAGTGGTTTGAAAACGCATTATTTTGTGTGTGCGGAAGGGGCCCAAGTTTTGGTGATGTTTTTTGAAACTGTTATGTGATGAGCAGGGATCAAGCTCTACCCACCATCCTCAGACAGACGGTCGGAGAGGGTGATCCACGTGTTGGAACAGTACCTGAGGTGCTATATTAATTATCATCAAGACAACTGGATTGACCTTCTGCTGTTTGTAGAATATTCCTACAATAATTTTATGCATCAGAGTACTGGACACTCCCCTTTTAAAATGGCCTCTGGTAAGAAGGTGAAACCATTACCATTGCTTTAAAAGGAGAGGGAGGGGCTGAAAGTCTTGCAGGACTGGTTGGGGGACATTCAAAAGTCTTGGCCCCATATCCACAAGGCTTCTGTTAAGGCCAAAGAGACTTATAAGTTCCAAGCTGACAAGAAACACAAGAATGTCTGCTGTAAGGTGGGGGATTTTTCTACATCTACATTTCCACTTAAACTAAGGTGACCAGATGGTCACCTTTGTGAACCGGGACGGGCAGGTAGGTGGGCGGCCGCACGCGCAGCCGCAGGAGCACACTGCCTTCTGGGGTGCTCCCGTTTCCCGCCCTGTGACAGGGCGGGAAACGGGAGCGCCCCAGAAGGCCGTGCGCTCCTGCGGCCGCGCGCGGGAGGCTGCCACACTGCCTTGCGCCCCAGAAGGCAGTGCGGCAGCCTTCCAAAAATCGGGACACTTGAAAAAACCCACGGGACAAATTGTTTTAAGGCGGGACTGTCCTGCCAAAAGTGGGACGTCTGGTCAGCCTAACTTAAACATCCACCTAAACATCAGGGTCTACATTTCCACTACGAGCCTGGGCTATTCACAGCCCAGGCACAAGCTGGGCCACAGTTATTAAGGGCTGTTTAAGGTGGTGCGTGTTATAAATGAAATGATTGTGGAAATTGAGTTGCCTAAAACTTACAGATCTGTATAGTCTGTATTTCACTCCAGCCTCCTGGAAAAGGCACCTCCAGCTGACCTTGGTCACCTGCAAGCATAGGTGCCTTACCCCCAACCTTATTGACTCAAAAGGACCACCATGAAGTTACCTGCACCCTGGATTCTAGAGCGCACCGTGGCCGCTTGCTGTATCTAGTTGCTTGGAAACATTTTCCTGAGGGGGAGATTGAACTGGTGAATGTCTCAAATGTTCTGGCCCCTCATTTGGTGCATGAGTTTTACCGTGTCTATCCTCAGCACCATGGGGGCCTCAGGGATTACCTTGAGGAGTGCAGAATGTAATGATCTGAACCTGTTCCGGCCCAATCCTGTCATTTCTCCCGGCTGGGATGTTGGATCCTCTCTCTGAGAATGTTGTTTCATGTCTGCTCCTTAGTTTCACTTTTCGACTTATCATAAGGTGACCAGATGGTCACCATTGTGAACCGGGACAGGCGGGTAGGTGGGCGCGCGTGCAGCCGCAGGAGTGCACGGCCTTCTGGGGTGCTCCTGTTTTCCGCCCTGTCACAGGGCGGGAAACAGGAGCGCCCCAGAAGGCCATGCGCTCCTGCGGCCGTGCACGCGGGAGGCTGTCGCACTGCCTTGCGCCCCAGAAGGCAGTGCGGCAGCCTTTCAAAAACCAGGACTCTTGAAAAAACCCGCGGGACAAATTGTTTTAAGGCGGGACTGTCCCGCCAAAAGCGGGACGTCTGGTCAGCCTAGCTTATCAGCTTGTTAGACAGCTGCTTTCTTTGCACTTCAAAGTGGTGCGGAGGATGGGTTGCTTCGGATTAGTGAAGTTTGTGCCTCTAACTTCCCCTGGGAATGGAGGGGTGCCTGCTACTGTCCATGGGAACTGATACCGAAGGGTGGTACCAAGCAATGTGGAACCTGGGCATTGTGGGAAGGGAGGTGAAATGGGGTGACAGCATAATGGAAGCTGTTTTGGAACTCAAATCTTAGTTCTGTCACTGGAAGTCTAAATGCCTAATGCTGTTTTCAATAAAGAAAATTGTTTGAACCTGAAGTTTCATTATTGAACAGCCCAGGGGCACGACACGGCCTTGACAACTCTAACTGATGACCGTCACTGGGACAGGCACAGTGGAAGCCTTGGTTCTTTCAGAAGCCTTCAGTACTGTTGAGCACAGCATGCTGCTGGAAAGGTTCACTGAGGGGCTTTCCGCACTGACAGAGTTGTACTGGTTTCTACCTAGGTTTGCCTCAGTGAATCCGCACTGCAACCGAGCTCAACATTGTTTTGTCTCAGTCCCCCCCGCCTCAGAACTGCGACATCCCTGTCGCAGTTATGTACTGCACCTTTCTGCTGGAACAAGGTCGATACCGCTTCGAAGCTTCAAAGTGTGGACGCATCGAAACGACACCTCATCCGTTCAACCAATCAGGAGCCGCTTTTGTGGCATGCGCAGAACGGGAGAGTCGTGGCGGGCAGAAAGTGCATGTAACTAGGGTTGGTCAATACTAAAAAAATTCGGTAAAATTCGGATTTGGGTATTTTGGGGCATAAAATGATTTGTATGCCCGAATCCGAATCATAGCCAATTCGGATATACCCGAAAATTCGGGTAAATCCGAAAAATTCGGGTCCGTTTTATTATTTTTTTGAATTTTGGGTGTTTTTACACGTTTTGGCCTGCAGGGGACGCAATTTTAAAGCTAGCGGCACC
Source organism: Sphaerodactylus townsendi (assembly GCF_021028975.2). NCBI lineage: Eukaryota > Metazoa > Chordata > Lepidosauria > Squamata > Sphaerodactylidae > Sphaerodactylus > Sphaerodactylus townsendi. Next base: position 194,435,565 of record NC_059425.1, read on the forward strand.
AAAATTTCAGGATATCATCTGGAGACTGTCCTGATGATTCTCCCCAAGTTTGGTGCAGTTTGGTTCAGGGGGGGCAAAGTTATTGACACTCAAAAGGGGTGCCCCATCCCCCATTGTTTCCAATGGAAGCTAACAGGAGATGGGGGCTACACTTTTGAAGGTCCATAACGTTGGACCCCTGAACCAAACTTCAACAAACTTGGGGAGTATCATAGGGACAGTACATTTATGATACCCCGAAATTTTGGTGACAGTAGCTCTAAAACTGCACCCCTCACAGTCACCCAAAGAAATTTCCCCAGATTCTGTGCTCTGTAGTGGCTGGCTGGCTCCATTGCAGCCAATAGGAAATTTCTGTGGGAGGGCTGTGGAGTGCACATTTCTCATGGTAAACCCACAAAACTTTCAGGGTGTCTTCAGGAGAGTCTCTTCATGACACCATCCGGGTTTGGTGACCGTTGCTTCAAGGGGTTCAATGTTATGGGTAGGGTCCATCTCCCACTGCCCCCATAAGCAAAGTTCCTCAAACCTGGATGGTGTCATTCAGAGACTCTCCTGAAGATACCCTGAACATTTTGTGACTGTACCTTGATAAATGTGCACCACACAGCCCTCCACCAGAAATTCCACATTGACAGCAATGCAGAAGTCACTGCAGAAAAAAGAACCTTGGGCAAATTTTTGGGGGTGCCTGCAGGGGCACATTTTTAGACATATCAGCACCAAAATATCAGGGTATCATCAGGAGACTGTCCTGATGACACCCCCACGCTTGGTGCAGTTTGGTTTAGGGGGGCCAAAGTTATGGACCCTCAAAATGGTAGCCACCATCTCCTTAGCTGTCATTGGAAACAATGGGGGATAGAGGCCCCCCTTTGAGGGTCCATAACTTTGGCCCCCCTGAACCAAACTGCACCAAACTTTGGGGGTATCATCAGGACAGTCTCCTGATGATACCCTGAAATTTGGTGCCACTAGCTTTAAAAATTCCGGTTTTCATGTTTCACCGCTCCTGCACATGAAGCCTGCTGGAGTGAGTGAGCGGTGAAACACGCAAACCAGCATTTTTAAAGCTAGTGACACCAAACTTTCAGGGTAACATCAGGAGACTGTCCTGATGATACCCCCAAAGTTTGGTGCAGTTTGGTTCAGGGGAGCCAAAGTTATGGACTCTCAAAGGTGTAGCCCCCATCCCCTATCAGCTCCCATTGGAAACAATGGGGGATAGTTGCACCCCTTTTGAGGGTCCATACCTGAACCAAACTGCACCAAACTTGGTGGGCAACATCAGGACAGTCACCTGATGATACTCTGATAATTTGGTGCCGATACATCTCAAAATGCGTCCCCTGCAGGCACCCCCAGAAATTTGCCCAAGATTCTTTGTTCTGCAGTGACTTAGCTGTATTGCTGTCAATGGGGAATTTCTGGTAGAGGGCTGTGAGGTGCACATTTCTGAAGGTATGGTCACAAAACTTTCAGGTATCTTCAGGAGAGTCTCTGGATGACACCATCCAGGTTTGGGGAATTTTGCTTCAGGGGGTTTAATTCTATGGGACCCAAAAAGGGTAGGGCCCATCTCCCACTTCCACCTGAAGTAAAGTTCCCCAAACCTGGATGGTGTCATCCAGAGACTCTCCTGAAGATACCCTGAAAGTTTTGTGGGTTTACCATGAAAAATGTGCACTCCACTGCCCCCTCAGAAATTCCCTATTGACAGCAATGCAGCTAAGTCACTGCAGAACAAAGAATCTTGTGCAAATTTCTGGGGGTGCCTGCAGGGGGTGCATTTGTAGATGTATCGGTACCAATATTTCAGTGTATCATCAGGAGACTGTCCTGATGATACCCTCCAAGTTTGGTGCAGTTTGGTTCAGGGGGGCCAAAGTTATGGACCCTGAAAAGGGTAGCCCTCATCTCCTTAGTTCCCATTGGAAAGAATGGGGGATAGGGACACCACTTTTGGGGGTCCATAACTTTGGCCCCCCTAAACCAAAATGCACCAAACCTGGAGGGTATCATCAGGACAGTCTCCTGATGATACCCTGAAAATTTGGTGCTGATATGTTTAAAAATGTCTCCCCTGCAGGCCGAAATGTGAAAAAAACACCAAAAAATAAAAACGCAATTCGGCTGGTAATCCGAATCCCATGGATTCGGATCTGTTAGGATTCGGACAGCTCAGATTCGGCTCCTGCTCGTCCGAATCCGTCCGAATCCGTGCAGATTCGGTAAAAATTCGGATTTGGACTGTCCGAATCTCCAACCCTACATGTAACTGTAAACTGTAAAAAAGAACGCTCCCGTTTCCCATGGTAACACAAGCTCCAATCACGATCGAGGAGTGAGACAGGCACCAAGATGATCCTGCCCACTTAGCTCGGTTCCAGGGGGCCAAGTAAGTTGCTGTGCGGACAGCCTGGAATCGCTCTCCACTGAAGGGAACCGAGTCGACCTTAGCTCCCTTCTGTAGTGCAGAAAGCCCCTGAGAGATGTATAGAGCACTAAGATGGTTCTGTGTTGCTAGAACTGTATGCAGAACGTGATGAGAGAAGACGAGTGTCTGGCCAGTAGGGTCTGAAATGTGGAGGACCTGCAGAGATAGACATTTTGTCTCCATACGGTTCCATATTTCCATTACGGTTCTGGAAGAGGTTGTCTGGTGGTTTAAAATGAAGTATCACTGATAATGCACAACTCTGTCATTTTTAGGAAGTCCTGAACTGTTGTCTGGAGTGAGTAAAGGGCTAGCACAAAGCAGCCACATACATTTATGGCAACCATTTTACAAATGTGAAATAAAAGGTAGGGAAGCAAAGGCAAAGTCAAGTACTGGAGAATTCATTTTATTGTGACTAATATTGATAACACCTTCAATATGCACTGTGTTGATAACCCTCATTAGAAGGACCTGACACTATGGCAATCATAATCTATAAACCTATGATGAAGTCAGAAAGAAGGAACCCAGAAATGTGCCCTCAAAATTGGTGGCTAGGCAGGAATATGATCGCAAGTGAAAACAATAAATGAATAGTCAAACCTATGAGGAACCATCAATGGAACCAGGCAGTGTCCAGTTGTGGGGCAAGACTGAGATATGTTTTGCCTCCTCTATTGCCGCTGCCACCACATTGGGAAAAATCTAGCCCTTCTTGTTCACTTGAGCTTCTTGTAACCAGCCTCACAAGAGTATTGCTCTGTAGCGGCAGTGGCTTAGGAGGCTAAGAGCTCGTGTATCTAATCTGGAGGAACTGGGTTTGATTCCCAGCTCTGCCGCCTGAGCTGTGGAGGCTTATCTGGGGAATTCAGATTAGCCTGCGCACTCCCACACATGCCAGCTGGGTGACATTGGGCTAGTCACAGCTCTTCTGAGCTCTCTCAGCCCCACCCACCTCACAGGGTGTTTGTTGTGATGGGGGAAGGGCAAGGAGATTGTCAGCCCCTTTGAGTCTCCTGCAGGAGAGAAAGGGGGGATATAAATGCAAACTCTTCTTCTTCTCCTAGCGCACCAAGCAGCCAAGCAGATGGATAAGGATTTCAGTAGACCTTCCTCAATTATTTCTACATGGCACCAACTGAGCCTATCATGAAGGAGAGAGTCTTGGTGTACTCATAAAATGAAACAGATGCTTCCTAACCACCCTCAGTGAATATTACACCTGATCTCTGGCAGCTGCATCATTCGCCTCTGTCATCCTGCATGGTAGAAATACATGCTCCAAAGAATTTCCAAACAAAGAGCCCCACAGAAAGAAACTTTACAGATCCCACCCCACGTGCTCTCCTGGGGCCTCAGCCAATCAAGATGGCAAAGCTTGGGGGTCCAGCCTGCCAAACCAGAACTCTCCAATCATAAGCTGTTAACACATCAAAGCACCAGCATATCCCTCCCAGTAGGAAAAGGATGCTCTGTATTCACCAATATACTGTCTTACAGTTAGTACGATGGGATGGGTCTCACTTGAAAGTAGATGGTTGCTGTTGCCCAATGAGATTCTTTCGGTTATTTAAAGGCCTCAGTAATGTGTGAATAGAAGAATTCAGCAGACAACAATAACTCAAGACTTTGTCTGGAGTTAGATCAAAACTCCTTGGAATCAGCCGCTTGGCTGAGGGCTTTTAGATTCTGGCTGCAAATCCATTTTCTCCCGGACTATAATTCCCTGGTCCACCGTCTGCTCTCTGACACCCATTCCAACCCCTGGTTTTCCATAATCGAAGAAAAAATGGCTTCTATTGGACTGTCAGTGGATTCACTTTGCCCTTTGTCCTATTCAGAAGCTTATAGGAAATTAAAAGGTCAACTATTGGATAGAGAGTTCTCTACCCTAATCACCGAACCAAGAAAACGTGTTCCCCCCTGTATTTTTCTCTCCCGTTTGAACGGGGCCACTTGGCACACTACCTGTATTGCTTAATAAACCCTGCTCAAAGGAGAGCCATAATGAAATCTCCACCAGGTTTTAATGTTGCATGCTTTCTGCCTTGTTACATGGCAGATTTAACAAGAAAGAAAAGGCTAAAAGATTGTGCCCATGTAATGATGGCTCAGTTGAATCTCTGGCCCACCAATTACTACACTGTTTCAGATTCAAGGAAACCAGATCCAAGTATGTGAACCTTACTCCTTTACATTTACCCGATCTCCCCGATTTATTTAGATTACACTACTTGCTGGACAATCCTGATCCTTCTCTCTGTATGATAGTGGCAGACTTTCTCCTGGAAATTACTAAATGCCAGTAGGTTTCCTTCCACTTAACATCTATTTCCTGTACTGTATATGTTTTTTAATCAGTTTTTTTTACTATTGTTGTACTGTTGTCTATGCCAATAAAGGCTTGCAGCTGCTGAATAACTCAAGAAGTGAGGTCCAAATTTTAAACTCAGTTGAGTCTCTGAAGAAGCCTATATCAGGTTCACGGAGAAGCACATGAGGCCCTAAGGTTAGTGACAACATACAGCCCAGTTCCACCGAATTTGCCATGCCCTTGGCAGGAATGAAAGTGCAGTAGAAAAAAGTGGAGCTCACAGGGGAGCTAAACATGGTTGCATGTTAACGTGGCAAAGCACAGGTATGGTAGGGCATCGGAGGCCACGTACTGCCCACGTCAGGGGTGAGGTCCAGGTCTTCCTTGGATGTCCCAGGGGCTGGCTGGAAAGTGAACCTCTGCAGGAGACTCACAAAGAAGAGGAAGAGCTCCATCTTGGCAAGGGTCTCACCTGCACACACTCGCCGACCTGTGACAATACAGACGAGGGAGGTAAGCCGTGCTCATTTATGACATTTTAAACCATTTCTCCATGGAACAATGTTTCAAAGAATTTAAACATGAGACACAAAAAAAGTGTCTCTTCAGGGGTGGACGGTTTATAAATTTGATATACAAATAAATAAGTAAGTAAGTAAGTAAGAAAGAAAGAAAGAAAGAAAGAAAGAAAGAAAGAAAGAAAGAAAGAAAGAAAGACAGACAGACAGACAGACAGACAGACAGACAGAAAGACAGAAAGAAAGAAAGAAAGAAAGAAAAGAGAAGAAAAGAAAAGAAAGAAGAAGAAATATGACAGAAAGAAGAAGAGACAGACTAGACTGAGACAGAAAGAAAGAAGAGACAGACAGAAGAGACAAGAAGAGACAAGAAGAGAAAGAAAAGAAAGAGAAAAGAGAAGAGAGAAAGAAAGAAAGAAAGAAAGGAAAGAAAAGAAAAGAAAGACGAGACGAGACAGAAAGGAAGAGAAGAGACAAACCAGAAAGAAAAGAAAGACAGACAGACAGACAGAGAAAGAAAGAAAGAGACAGACAGACAAAGGGATCAGATTTGTTGTTAAGAAAGAAAGAAGAGAGACAGACATGAGACGAGACAGACATCTATCAGACAGACATCGACATCGACAGACAGACAGACGAGACAGACAGTGACAAGAAGAGAAAGAAAAGAAAGAAAGAAAGAAAGACAGAAAGAAAGAAAGACAGAAAGAAGAAAAGAAGAGACATTGTGAAGAGAAAGAAGAGACCAGAAGAGACAGGAAAGAAAGAAAGAAAGAAAGAAAGAAAGAAAGAAAGACAGAAAGAAAGACAGAAAGAAAGAAAGAAAGAAAGAAAGAAAGAAAGAAAGAAAGAAAGAAAGAAAGAAAGAAAGAAAGAAAGAAAGAAAGAAAGAAAGAAAGAAAGAAAGAAAGAAGGCAGGCTGAAGTTGATAGCAACCCAATCATTGTTGAGGAAAATAGTGAACACTGAAGGAAGTGAGAAATGGCCCACTGGGAAGACGTTCTTCCAAGTCAACCCGTTACTAAAATTGACAGTGATGTATCTAAAATGAGTTACCTGCAGAGAAAGGCAGGAAGGCGTCTCTCTTGACGAACTTTCCTTCAGAATCAAGGAAATGCTCAGGATAGAATTGAAACGGTTTTTCCCACTGAGATTCATCGTACAGCACAGAGTACAATAAGGGGACGATATGCGTTCCCTGCAAAGCCAAAGCAATAGATTACTGAAGGAAAGGAAGATGGGCCGTCAAGCACAATTGCTGTCCTCCGGGCCTAGAAATTGCCAAAACAAACTGAGGCCCCTTCCGCACACGCAAAATAATGCGTTTTCAAACCACTTTCACAACTGTTTGCAAGTGGATTTTGCCATTCCGCACAGCTTCAAAGAGCACTGAAAGCAGTTTGAAAGTGCATTATTCTGCATGTGCGGAATGAGCCTGAGTTATGTAGGAATTCAAATGCAAGGAAAGGAAGGTAAAAAAAACCAGGCCTGGATGGACAGTGTTTTCACAGTTTGAAATGTGTGGCCCAATCCAAGCAAAGTCAGGCCCATTTCTGTCCTTCCAGGAAGAGAAATCTGTGGAACGGAGGGGAACTTCATTAAATCTCTCTGATATTCCCCCGAGTTAAGTGTTGGTTGCCAAAAAGGGGCAGATTCAGCCGATCAATGACAGAAAGCGAAGAACAATCACCTTTGGAATGAAGTAGCCTCCAAGAGTCACATCCGCATTGGTGGCGTGTGGCGCACCCAAAGGGGCAATATTTGCAAACCTCTGGATTTCGTGAACCACCGCATCGGTGTAGGGCAGCTTTGCTCGGTGTTCAATGCGCGGCTGAGCAGATCCGATCACCTTTGTCATTTCTTCTTGCACTTTCCCTGAGGAAACAGAGCATGGATTCCCACTAAAATATATTTCTGTTTCAGACTTTGATGCTATAAATATTCTGGGGCCAGATTCAGTGGTACATGTGTCACATTGTTGTCTTGAAAAAGAGCCACAAGTCAAGTCGTCAGGGATGGACTATGGGAGAGATCCGGTCTTCAACTATGATATCCAATGGAGTTGGGGAACTGGAGAGGAACTGCATGGATCCTAACTGGAAGTTTTCAATTTTGGGATGGAAGATATTAAGCAGAAGAAACCAGAGAGCAGAGAGAATCTGATACAGCTGTGATGGTGAACCTTTTTAAGACCGAGTGCCCAAACTGCAACCCAAAACCCACTTATTTATTGTGAAGTGCCAACACGGCAATTTAACCCGAATACTGAGATTTCAGTTTAGGAAAAAACGGTTGACTCCAAGGCGCGCATTACTCAGGAGTAAGCTTGGTGGTAGTCGGTGGCTTTGCTTTGAAGCAACCGTGCAACTCTTCCAACAGGTGAATCACGACCCTGGGAGGGTTTAGAAGCAAGCCCTGTTGACAGCAACCGAGCTTATTCCCAGGTAAAGGATTGTGCTTTAGTTCTTCCGCACTTGAAAATCGAAGGTGGGGTTTAACAGCACTTAATAGGGTTACCTATCGCCCCCCCCCACATGACAAACTATGTGCATGCGTGCCCACAGAGAGGGCTCTGAGTGTCTCCTCTGGCACCCATGCCATAGGTTCGCCACCACTGTGATACAGGATCAGCAGAGTGGTTGTCTGTTCGTGGGTGTTGTTTTGCTTTACAATCTCAATAAACAAATCGAGACACTCTGGGTCTCCAGGATCAATGTTTCCGCATTCATCTGAGTTGACTGTATGCCCCACCAACGGAAAGCTGTGCCAGCAGACCCCAAGGCTGTGAAAGTCACCTGTCAGGGGTGTGTGGCTTTGGCGGAATCCACTTGACAGCCAGCCAGCTTGAATGAGGGGTGTCAGTTATCAATCTTCATGGCTTGGTGTCACTGCATGCACCCTTCTGCTCTCCCGTTCATTCCCAGCCATCCTCCATTTTAGTTATCCTCGCTGCAAGTTTTCCCAGTAGTAACATCTGTTTGGTGTTATCATTGCTTCTTTCCACCTTGCTAGGAAAGTCTCTGAAGACAGGGGCCGTTACCCCACTTTTAAAATGACATCCGTTTCGTCTGGTCCAGGACCTTTTTAGCGCGAGGGTCGTGGTTCCCAGGGCTTCCCCACTGCCCAGCAGCGCCCTCGCGTAGCAGGTCATCAAAAGGCGCCATTTTGAGCGAAGCGCCAGAATGGACCAGCCAGGCTGAGGGGGCGCTTAAGAGCAGCAGAGTTAGGGGGGGAGCTGCATTTGTAGCGCCCTGTAGTGGAGAGTGCAGTTGGACCCCGCACTACTCGGCTAGAGTAGCGCGCAGCAAACAGTGAGTGGGGAAAGGGCCAGGGACAAGCTGATTATGTATCCCAGGGGGATCCAGACCCCACCCCTCTGGGTTTAACTAGCCAGGATGGGAAAGGATCACAGCTGCAAGGATCCTGTCACTATTGGGCTGGGAGGGCTGGCTGAACGGGACCAGATGACAGCTAAGGGGCGTCCAGTTTGCCAACTGTATCGAAGTTGGCGGAGAGGTCATGGTAGAGGGACAAGATTTTATTTGCAAAATAGACCACAAATGCCTCACAGCTAATTGCTGAATTTCTATTATTTGAGGAGCCCTCAGTGAGGGCTCTCAAAGACCGAATTATCCTAAACAATTGGGCTGGAGCAGAGTCAGCGGGTGCTATGCTGGAATTCCATACAGAATTCTTTCTTTGCAACTTTCACAGACATCTCATAGGCTTTCAGAAATGTTGTATAAGTTGCGCTTGCTCCTTCATCGTGAGTATTCTGCCAGTCATCAAAGCTCCCATTTCTTCCTCTGTAGCTCCAAGGTTTACTGACCCTGAAAGTTTTGAGACTGTGCCTTCAGAAATGTGCCCCCCCACCCCAGCCTGCAACCCCCATTGACAGCAATACAGAAAACTCAATGCAGAACAAAGATTCTTGGGCAAAATTTCTGGAATGTTCACTGAAGGGGTGCATTTTTTTACATGTATCAGCAATTCAAAATGTCAGGGTATCATCTGGAAACTGTCCTGGTGGGACCCCCCCCCTCCCAAGTTTGGTGCAGTTTGGTTTAGAGGGAGATGGGGGCTACCCTTTGCTAAGGAGATGGGATCTACCCTTTTGAGGGTCCATAACTTTGGACTCCCTGAACCAAACTGCACCAAACCTTGGGGGTGCCATCAGGACAGTCTCCAGATGATACCCTGAAATTTTGGTGCTGATACGTCCAAGAATGCCCTCCCTGCAAGAACATCCAGAAATTTGCCCAAGAATCTTTGTTCTGCATTGAGTTTTCTGCATTGCTGTCAATGGGGGTTGCAGGCTGGGGGGGCACATTTCAGAAGGCAAAGTCTCAAAACTTTCAGGGTCTCATCAGGAGACTGCCCTAATCATACCCTCCAGGTTTGGTGCAGTTTGGTTCAGGGGAGCAAAAGTTATGGACCCTCAAAACTGTAGCCTCCATCTCCTATTAGCTCCCATTGGAAACAATGGGGGATAGGGGCATCCCCTTTGGGAGTCCATAACTTTGGACTCCCTGAACCATACCTCACAGGACAGTCCCCTGATGATACACTGAAATTTTGGTGCCACTAGCCTAAAAACTGCGCCCCCTGCAGACAAAGAATGGAAAACCACTAAAAATACCCAAAAACGAACCCAGCATTTTGATGCCCCCCACAAGGTGAGGCCCTGGGCAGCTACCCACCTTGCCCAATGGGCATTACGCCAGTGCTGAGGAGTCAGTCTGGCATGGAGGCAAAGAGGATGTCAGGGCATCACCTCATCCATGGCTTTGGAAAGGTGGCTCTGCCAGTCTTCCACCTGCTCACCTAATGAGTTGCTGGGAGGCATCAGATCCTGCAAAGCATTCTGGAAACCAGCTGGATCTATGAGTCTCCACAGAAAAGCATAAATCTGCTCACTGCCCAAATGGTGTGGGGCTCATATACCCAGGAGGGCCTTCAGGGCGTAATGGTCCAACCATGGCACTCTATCACTAGAGATTGAGCATACACATACAATATTCAGTACTGAGTGCTAATACACTTAGATGACAGGTAAGTCTCTTAGATCACAGTCTGATAACACCGACGTTAATTTGTTATAAGATTTACAATGTATAAAATTGATATAGACCACATGCATGTATAAATTTTAAATGGATGTTTATTGTATTGTTTATGCATACATTTTAATTAATTTCCAATGTTTATGAAGGACATGCGTGCAGCTTCTGCAAATTCTCCGTTGCTTGAGATAAGGCTCCTTTAATTGCTACGTGGGAATGTCTCCGGAGGGAGAACATAGATTTGCTTGAGTTGTGGATATGATGAACAGACAAATGTCCTGATAGCAGCAAATTCATCACAGACTCTAAGAATAACAATTATATATGGGATACAAGATATACAGCGAATGGAAACAACAAATGAGACTGTATCCTTAATATTATGAATGGCAAAGCTTAATGCTGTTTAGTACAACTGCTGAATTTCTCCCAAAGAGACTTACCTGTCATTTAAGTGTATTAGCACTCAGTATTGAATATTGTGTGTGTATGCTCATATGTATCAAAATTGTATAGAATACAGCCACAGAGCAGCAGACGTGCGTCACGTGCTTTTTTCGGTCCTTCCCAGGTTCTTAAAGGGCGCACGTACTTTCATTCATTATTCTGGCCAATATCTACCCGCACACCAAATTCAGGGTGTGGTCTGCTCGATGTGTGGGACATGACAACACTTGGGAGACTTCCAGTGGCACCATGGCAGACTTCAGGTCCATAGCCTGGATGGAGGCAGCATCCACAGCATGGATGCTGAAGTCCGTAAAGGAACAGAAAGGAAGGGTGGCCAATCCCCCATCCCCACTGAGTGCTTTCCAACACAAGTCAGTAGGTCAGCAGGGGAAAAACGGTGCCAAAATGGGGGTGGGGGAGATGTCAGCAGCACCTGGAGGTGAAAAGTCATCACTTTTGATCTGGCAATCCTACATATAGAGACAAAACAACAACCCCCAAAAAACATGGACCCTCTTGGCATTTGTTTTAAATGTCCGGCTTCTTCTCCAGGGTAAATGTAACATCTAGTTGGGTCCTGACATGAGTGAGGGGAACAGTCATTCTCTACACGTGATAGGAGTCTTGGGGAAAGGGATGTCAGATGCAGTGGTAGAAAGAGAATTCCACCCAGCCTTTCTGTTCTCATCATTCCGCCACCTGGATTAAACAGGAAGTATAACCAGAGGTGGGAGTCAGAAAATTTAACAACTGGTTCCAGTGGTGGATTCAAATAATTTAACAATTGGTTGTTTACAAGCACCATTTTAACAACCGGTTCTGCTGAAGTGGTGTGAACCGGCTGAATCCCACCACTTGGTATAACTCTCCGGTACTTCCTGTTTTCCCTCATTCAGGTAAAATCCAACAGGAATCTCAATTTTCTTTCCAATATGTGCAATTGGAATCCAGATATCCTTGAATAATGGAAACCAACCAAGGGAAACCCCTCACTCACTCTGAATCTCAGGGTACTTCATCATCAGCAAGAGGCCCCAACGCAAGGTCGTCGACGTTGTCTCTGTGCCAGCCCCAAATAAATCATTCACAACAGCCTTTAGGTTTTCATTATGGAAAAATCCACTGCTCTGGTTCTTGGTCTTCTCCTAGAGATTAAGAAGGAGGAAATTATTTTAAATAAGTGAATCGAGTACCTAGCAAAATAAAAACCAAGAGCACCCTGAGGATTTCACAACGTTGATGGGATATTAAGGGGAGGCTTTCTAGTTGACTGGAGATATTCCTGGAACCATGTATCTGCTTAAAATAACACATCGCTGCTGCTATTGAAATATATGGAACCAACCTGCTATGTGTAACCACTGCCAGCTACACATTCTTTGCTTGATCTTTCCTTTATGGCTTCACACACTTGTAAGATGCGTTGCAACCACCGCTTTTTTATGTGCTCAATTTGTGTAACCGTTCATAAAGTGCATGCGTACATTAAAATCACAATACAAGTATATAACAGCAATATAACATATCGATGATGTAATCCCTAGCTGTAAATATACTAATAAAAGTGTGTCCGTATTTATACGCAGTAGCGTCAATTCCTTCTCTGCGCTACCAAAAATAGGATATAGAAAGACAGAGAAAAATAGGATATAGAAAGACAGAGAAAAATAGGATATAGAAAGACAGAGAATTTGAGGGATAAACTGATTAGATCAGATTATAGACCACCATTAAGATACAATCCACCTACTGTTGGTCATTATAAATGTGGACACTGTGTAGTGTGTCACCAGTCTCAAAATACTAAGATGGTTATTGACCCCAATTCCAATTACAAATGGCAATTAAAACAGCTTTCTAACTGTACTACCTCTAAATGCATATATTTGATTCAGTGTAAATGCAGATATATTTATATTGGGATGATGACCAGAAATTTGAAGTTGAGAATCATAGAACACAAATCGAACATCAGACTCCTAAAAATGGAAGCACCTTTAGTGGCACATTTTGCGCAAGCAGGACATGATGAGACGGACTTCACATTTGTAATTCTATATCATTGTGACACTCCAACCTATGGATCCATGGACATATGAAAACATTTATTAAAGTGGGAAACTAGATGGATTTACAGATTCAAAAGCCATCAAGGAAATGGGCTTAACAGAGAAATAGATTTTTCATGTTATTTATAAAGCTCAGGCAAGCATGTTACGTTAAAAGTTGAATCTAAGTAGCACAGCTGAGAAGAATGAGAGTTAGGCTTCACTAGAAATGTATTTAATGATCTATGGGAGAATCCACTTACACCAGAGAGCCTGATGGGGAAATACATGAATGTGAAAGATTCACCTATATATTTGTGTGAGTATGATAATGAATGGAAAGTTATTAATGAATAATATAGACATAGAAAAGTAAATAATGAAGTGTAATAATGAAATGTAATAAATTGTTATAAATATAGAAAACTTTTGATATTTTTAATATATTTATTGATATTTATAAATATTTATTATAGTTAAAAAATTATATAAAACGGTATAAAATGTTAAAAATATAGACGGACTCAAAAGGGTGTCAAGGGGAGGCTTTCTAGTTGACTTACAGGTATTCCCAGAACTCTGTATCTGCTTAAAATAACACATTGCTGCTGCTCTTGAAATATATGTAACTAGCCTGCTATGTGTAACCACTGTCAGCTGCGCATTCTTTGCTTGATCTTTCCTTTATGGCTTCACACACTTGTAGACAACTAGGCTTCCCCTGGTCCTCTTGTCCCATGGGAACAATGTTGTTTTGTTATTTCGTGGGGCAGGAAACCAGGTGGCTATCTTTTGCTATCTGCTAGTGACCTTGGGGTGCCTTTGCTCCAAAAGCAAGGCTACCTTGACTGATTTTTATAAGCCCTTAACACCTTGTTAAGTTAACTGCTATGTTGTTGGGAACGAGTGGGAAGGGAGTTGTTTATTTTTGCTATGTTGTAAATGTTAGAATTTATTGTTTCAGGGTTTTTGTGTCTGTAATGGGTGAGAGTTCTTTTGGAAACCTTCATCATCTTGAATCCAGTTCACCAAGCCTTCATGAGCCAACCACCAGCAGGGAGATTGGACTTGACATTATCAGACTGCAATTAGAAGGACTCGGAATGAAACTTGAACAGAACCTTGGAGTGTTAAGTTAAATATTAATGTTTGATAATTGTCATATGTTAAGAAAAGTAAACCAATTTGTTTAAAATGTTAGTTGTTGCAAACTCCTTCCAAGTTCTGCCCCACGGAACCCACAAGCTGAGGCTACACATCCACAAGTAATGACTTTTAAACAAGTACAGAAAGTTCATCACTGACTGTTTCAAACTGTGTTACCTCTTTCTGTTGAATTAGAAAAGCATCAATAAAGCTTCTTTGGTCATTCTCATCCAGTACTTTGAGACGTTCTATGAAGGCGGCCTGCACAAAGGCGGACTTTTCCTTCTGGTGAGCAATGATAGTCTTGCGAGCACCGAAAAGAAAGCCCAGAGCGGGAAACATGTTGTACAGCTAAAAGAATAACACACACGAGAATGGAAAACATTAAGAAAAACCCAAACCCTACTGCTGAAGCAGAAATCTCAAAATTTGTTTTGAAAATCTTCCTTGACTCAGTACCACCTAAGCCAGGGGTAGGGAACCTGTGGCTCGAGCCAGACAGCGGCCTCTGTTCTGCACTGTGGCTCCATCGGCCAAGCCACTGCCCCATCCTTGCCCACCTGCAAGGGCTGGCCCACCAACTTCTCACAGTCGTATTGGGCCATGTCGCGGGCTTCCCCTCTCGCCCGCCCCGTTGGAGCAGGGCAGGCGTTTTCCTGGTAGCCGGTGAGGCCGAGCCACCAGCTTCATCCTTGCCCACCCTGCAGGCAGAAGGGTGGACGCATACATGCGCTTCTCAGAATGAGCGGAGTAAGAGGTAAAACCCCTATATATACTAGTGTTATCTCTTTATTGTAAATGTCGTACCATTTAAGTACTCCAAGTGTTTTCTTTTCCCGTGGAAAACGGGTCCAAATGGCTCTTTGAGTGTTAAAGGTTCCCTACCCCTGACCTAAACCCTCCCAGCGGATGCTAAGCATCACAGTGATTCAGGTTGACAGGCTGTTCAACCACTGGGAGGTTAGGGGGTGGGGACATGTGTTGGTTGCACTGGCGTAATGCCCACTGGGCAAGGTGGGCAGCTGCCCAGGGCATCACCTTGTGGGGGGCATCAAAATGCTGGGTTCGTTTTTGGGTATTTTAGTGGATTTCCATTTTTGGCCTGCAGGGGCGCAGTTTGTAGGCTAGCGGCACCAAAATCTCAGCATATCATCAGGAAATTGTCCCTATGCTACCCCCCAAGTTTGGTGAGGTTTGGTTCAGGGAGTCCTAAGTTATGGACTCCCAAAGGGGGTGCCCCTATCCCCCCATAGTTTCCATTGGGAGCTAATAGGAGATGGAGGCTACAGTTTTGAGGGTCCATAACTTTGGCTCCCCTGAACCAAACTGCACCAAACCTGGAGGGTATGATTAGGGCAGTCTCCTGATGAGACCCTGAAAGTTTTGAGACTTTGCCTTCTGAAATGTGACCACAACCCCGCCTGCAACCCCCATTGAGAGCAATGCAGAAAACTCAATGCAGAAGCAAGATTCTTGGGCAAATTTCTAGACAGCCCTGTAGGGGTGCATTCTTGGATTTATCAGCACCACTAGGTATCATCTGGAGACTGTCCTGATGGTAAGCTTCATGTTTGGTGCAGTTTGACCAGTCCAAAGTTATGGACCCTCAAAAGGGTAGACCTCATCTCCTTAGCAAAGAATGTGGGATGGGGTACCCCCTTTGGGGGTCCATAACTTTGGACCCTCTAAACCAAACTGCACCAAACTTGGGGGGTACCATAAGGACAGTTTCCAGATGATACCCTGAAATTCTGGTGCTGATACATCCCAAAATGCACCCCCTTCAGGAACATTCCAGAAATTTGCCCAAGAATCTTTGTTCTGCATTGAGTTTTCTGTATTGCTGTCCATGGGGGTTGCGAGGTTGCAAGGGCATTTCTGAAGGCACGGTCTCAAAACTTTCAGAGTCTCATCAGGAGACTGCCCTGATAACACCTGCCAGGTTTGTTGCAGTTTGGTTCAGGGGGGGCCAAGTTATGGACCCTCAAAACTGTACCCCCCATCTCCTATTAGCTCCCATTGGAAACAATAGGGGATAGGGCACCCCCTTTGGGAGTCCATAACTTTGGACTCCTTGAACCAAACCTCACCAAACCTGGGGAGTAGCATAAGGACAGTCCCCTGATGATATGCTGAAATTTTGGTGCTGATACAAGTTCAAAAATGCACTCTGCAGGCAACACCCTGTGTCCTGGTGCAAAAAAAAATTTGGTTGTGGTGGAGTGGCTGCCTAAGGGGAGGGGGGGCATCCAACTCAGGTTTTGCCCAGGGCTACAGTTTGCCCAGGGCTGCCTCGTTACGCCCCTGGTTGGTTGGCAGCATTGCATGCCCTCTGACATCACTTCCAGGCAAAACCAGAAGTGACATCATCATGTGTGCGACACCAACATTTAAAAAAAATTATCCCACCATAGTTTTGAGCAACAGCAAGCATCAAGAGTTGCCCAATCACCTGACAACCATGAAAGTTGCAGAGTTTGAAAGGATCGTCCCATTTCTTTTCCTGAACATCTCAAATAAGTAGCAAAGACTTGAGTGTCTGCTGTGAATTGTTAAAGGCATGGATAAACTCCCGGTGCTGCCTGTACTGGGATTTCAAACGGTATCTCTGAAACCACATTTTAATAGATTACCAGGACTGAGCGACTTCCTAGGAGTTTGACATCTTCATGGAGCATGTGTAGTAATCTTTTAAATGTTGGATCTTCATATTCCAATCGTTTGCCAAGTAATATGGACACTATAATATTGGAAACAGCACCATTCACAATTATAGTTGTCTCAAAAGGTTTCCCTAGGAAAAAAAAGTAAAATAAAAAATTACATTATGGAATGAGCAGGAGCATCACTGGGTGCATTATCTTTCAAATGCTTTAGTAGAATTTATCAGCCATTCTACTGGTATACAGAAAGAGGTGTAGTTTGCAGAGGGGTGTAACAAACTAGCGAAGCCCAGGCCAAAGTAACCGTTCTCAGTTCTTTATTGTGCTGGCAGTCATTGAAATTCAGATCCAGGGAGAATGTGAGGGTCTGAGAGCCTCAGACCTCTGATAGTAGATTTTACACAGTGGCATTTCACATTCCCGCCAATACAGAATAAACAAAGCAAATACTCAAAGCAATACAGAATAAACAGAAGCATAGTTTCATTTCACAGGCAAATTACAGATAACCTACAAGCAAAAATCCCGCATCCCTAGGCAGAAAGCCAGAAGCAGCCGGCGGCCACCTGCCAAGGACAGATCACACACTCACCACATCCTGACATTGGGAAATTCTGGACTGGATCAGGTCAGAAGATAACTCAAGTATTATTTGTGCCTCCTAAATGAAAGGATAAAAGTTCCAGCTCACCATTGAAGGATTCAAACTTCTGCAGTAGGAAGCTGCACTCCTCAGCAATTCTGTCTTCTATGGTTAGCTTCTTGCCCATTCCGTAGTCCTCAGAAAGTGCTTATCGTAGAAACTAGCCACGATCACTTTCCAGACCTCACCATTGGAAAAAACAATGCCTGGATGAAAAGTTCTATGTCAGCATCCATGACCATGACAACTGCATAATGAAGTAGCCTGTGTAATCATGGATAGTTTGTTCTGTGACATGGTGTCAAAGCATATAATGCAGTGATCGCAAACCTTTTCAAGACAAAGTGCCCAAATTGCAACCGAAAACCCACTTATTCATTTGCAAAGTGCCAACATGGAAATTTAGCCCTGAATACTGAGGGTTTTCAGTTTAGAGAAAAAATGGATTGTGGCTCCGGTGGCATGACATTCGGGAGCTAAGTTTGAGGTGGTAGTCGTTTGAAGCTTTGCTTTGGAAACAATCCACATGCAGCTCTTCGAACGGGTGAATCACTGACCCTAGGAGGGAGTTTACTCAGAAGCAAGCCCCATTGCCAGCAGCAACTGAAGCTTACTCCCCAGGTAAAAGATCACACTTTTCAAGCTCTTTGAAATGAGAAATCAAAGTGGGGTTTGCAACAGCACCCCAACAGGGGTTGCCCTACTCTACTTCCCAAGGAAACTAGGTCTTAGGTTTAATGCTAATAAGTGAGCCCAGTGGCCCAGGCCAGCCTGGGGGGGCATTTTCCCCCCCCCCCATGATGAACTCTGTTTGCGCGTGCTTACAGAGAGGGCTCTGAGTGCCACCTCTGGCACCCGTGCCATAGGTTCGCCACCACTGATGTAATGGAACAGGGGAAAACGTGCCCATGTGCCCATGTGTAACCTGGGGTCTAATGGGGGGGGGGGGGGGGGGGGGGGCTAAGGAGCTCAGGTTTTCCATATAAGGAAGAAAAGGCTCCATTCCCTCAGATCCTGTTAGAGGTCTGTAACTGAAAGCCAACCTACTTGCTTACAGAGTTCAGTTATTTATGAACTATATTTGCATATTTCAGGGCTACCCTTAGAGAGGCTTCACAATCCCAGGGAGAGAGGGCTCAACAAAAGGACAGCATAAAGCTGCAAGTCCATCAACAGTGCCACAGGACACAGCTAGAGAGAATTGCAAAGAACTGAGACCCTGCTAGTCTGTTTTGCACAACAGGCCAGAACTACTGCATGTTTGTTTGTTTGTTTGTTTGTTTGTTTGTTTATTGGTTGAACTTATATACCGCCCTCCCCAGATGTTGATTATTGTTTTCTGCATTGGTTTGCCATATTTCATTGTTGTACTGTACATTTATTGTTTATGAAACACTTGAGGAACTTATTAGATTTAAAAGTTTCTTTTTGTTGTAAGTCTGGCATGAAGTAGGAGATGGCAAAGGGTCACAAGATGGGATCCACACTGTCAGGAGACTTGGAAATCCTTTTCCATTTAATGGTATTATCCCTCTTAACAGCTCTAGAGTTGGGTTACAGGTTGTATCACCTATCGCCATTAAGGATGGTGAAAGCCAGCTTTTCTCACCGACTATATAATAATGCTATCGCATAGTGCTGATGGCACCCATTTGCCTTTAACCGAAGAAATTTGGGGGTAGAACACAGAGGAACTGTCAGAGGGCATCTCAAACCCGCCTCTGGTGATACCAGAGTTTGGAGCTACATTTTGCTCCATTCAATGTTGATCAAAATAGGGTGTATTGAGATGCAGAAGAGCACCTGGTTCCTCACTGTTGGGACCACTGAGAAGACCCAACCTGTCTCTTTGACCGTAGAAGCTGGGAAACAGTCCACCCAAGCATTGGAGAAATATTAGGAATGGGAGGAGACAGGGGTGAAAAAAGCTTTTTTTTCTCTTCTAAACTGTTTTAAGCAAAGAGGAAAAGCTGTATAGACACCAGGCGATCAATAAATGTTTAACAGCTCACACTGTTTGCTCCTGAGAGTGGGGCCAGCTCCTAGCCCAGTGGTTCTCAACCTTCCTAATGCCGTGACACTTTAATACGGTTCCTCATGTTGTGGTGACCCCCAACCATAAAATTGGTATATATAAAAGATAAAAAGACAGTTTTCCGATGCTCTTAAGTGACCGCCAAAGGGGTCACGACCCCCAGATTGAGAACCACTGTCCTAGCCCCCTCTACTGAAGAATGGACTGTTTCTTGCACTCCATTAGCACCACCAAGAGCTTGCAGAATTAGAATGGCATCTGAGATATGCAGGAAGATACAAACAGAGGTGGTTTGCCATTGCCTGCCTCCTTGTGATGACTCTGGACTGCCTTGGTGGTCTCTGATCCAAATGATACCCAACCCTGACTTGGCTTATCTTCAAGAAGAGGATCTGACAAGGTCACGCTAGCCTCTGTTACTAAAATAGATAAATGAATAAGGCATACAGTGTATAACTGGTATAATGCAAATCACAAGTGCCACCAAACCCAGGCTGCTAAATATGTACCACCAGCTCAGGGCTCTTTTTTGAGAAACATCTAATTAATAAAAGCTACTGTAAACTGTGTAAGGACCAAAGTGCTGCAAGAAAACACGAGAGATCCCCAAAACATGTATACAATACACAGCGGTTCATATTTAGCACCTTAGGAATAGTAGTGTTTGCGATTTGCATTATATATATCCAGCAACTTTTGGCACAGATTATCCGTGACTGTAAGTCCCACATCTACAAAACAAGGACAGGGCAAGCTCTTCAGAAGAGAATGAGCCTCACCATATACACCTCATTGCATCATCAAAGATTGGGATGTTGGGGCTCTGTCCACAAAGGCATCTCCCTGGTTCACCAACGCCTCTTTTCACAGATCATCAGGTAGCCTGCCAGAACTACCACCATTTTCTTGCCGTCCCAGTTGGATGCGGTAGACCGGGCCGTACTGTTTCGAGAACTGAAAAGCAATCAAAGAGAAAGAGGAACTTCCTTCCGATTATCCAGCTAGGGTTGCCTGATGGTGCCGACAGAAACAGTGAAGACGCTTGATAAAAAATTGTCAACCAAATGTATACGCCTACACGCACAGAAGGAAAATGCAAGAGATGTGTTATCCCTTTAAAAAGGAGCTCGGATTGCCAAGATGGAGTTGCGAAATTCCTCAGATGTCGTTTATTTGTGGAGATGCATCACTGAAGCTCTTAATTTCTATTGAAGTAAAACAGATCCTGTTGAGCCTCTACTATTGTTTTATATGGTTTTAGATGTATTAGATATGTTAGATGTATTAGATCTGTTAGATGTGTTAGATATTGTTAGATGTATTTAGGCCTTTCTTTTTCTCAGACATGCAGAATAATGCACTTTCAATCCATCTCTTCAATGTATTCCTCTTGCAGCTGGATTTTTACTCAAAGTCTTGAGAATAGCAAAATCCACTTGCAAACAATTGTAAAAGTGGGTTGGAAGTGCATTATTCTGCATGTGCGGAAGGGGCCTTAGATATATTAAATGCACTAGATATTGTTTTATATAGCTTTAGATGTATTAATATGATGTCAGCTGTCCGGAGCCTGAACGGGTAGGGTCCGTGTAGAAATCTAATCAATAATAACAAAAGAACAAGAGTTTCTTTCTCCTTCTCTTCTCCTCTCCTCCAGACATTTAAGATTGATTTATATTACTTTTATAGATTTTGAAAACAAAACCACTGAGTTCCTGACTATATAAGTTTTCCAGGAGACAAATAATCAATTGTAGATTTTTTAAATGTGTTTTGCCACAGCTATTGGATCAAGTCAGTTTCTGAAGCAAACACATGAGAAACAAGGAAGAGTGTGAATCTAAATAGAGGGTACCAAGAACGTGTTCACGCTCTATTAAACTGAGTGACAGTCTCTAAAGATTTCAAAATTTATAGGCACCCAGTCAAATAGGTAAGCAACAAACTGTATTCCATAAACAGAACCTATATATAGGTCAATATTGTACCACCAGGTTATGTAAAATACCTTAACTTCAGCAATGGATATATAGACAAAGTTTTAAAGAAATGTTCAGTTCATAGTGAGATAGATATGCTTTAGTGAAAATATTTCTTTTCTTCACCATATAGTCTTTATCACACTGTAATCCATGCAATACTCTAATCAACACAAATAAGTCTTATCTATTCAGTTGTTTTACAGCACAATGATCTCTTTTCTTAGAGGAGCCAGTGTGATATATAGTGGAGTATAGGGAGCAGGGTGGACTCTAATCCTAAGGGAGAACCGAAGTTTGAGATTCCCCTCTCCTCCCACTTGAGCACAGAGGGAGTGTTATCTGAGTGAAGACCAAGATGTGACTTTCCCCCCACTCCTAAGCCTTTGTTCCTGCTGGGGCTTAGACCCTGGAGTTAGTCAGAGTTCTCTCTAGAACTCTCTCAGCCCCACCACCTGCCTCAAGAGAGGGTCTGTCATGGGGAGGGAAGAAGGAGAAGAGGAGTTTTGGGAGGTTCCTTCATAGGGCCTTTCCCCACCTCTACCTTAAACTCCCGCGCCTACTCTCCTTGGGTAGTAGTGCGGGGTCCCCGATGACACACCTCCCAGGACCTATTAGGAGGCTGTGACAGTGCAGCAGCCACTTGATGCTGGCAGCTGTCAAGCGACATCTCCAGCAGCGGCATCCCTGGCTTGAGAAAAACGGTGCCTTTGATGACCCCGATGCACAGAGCACTTAGCAGAAGAGTGCGTGGGGAGGCCCGAGAGGCGTATTCCTGCACATAGAGGATGGGATCGAGTGGGAGTAGGAAGTGGGGAAAGTCCCAGAGTCTCCTTACAGGAAAGAAAGGTGGGGTATAAATCCAAACTCTTCTTCTGGAAACATTGGCCGTGACTTGCGAGCAGTTTCTACATCCAATTTCTTTCTCTGTTGTCACTTGGCTTGCAGGAAGTTGGTGACATTTTTTTAAAAGTGCAATGAACAAGAAAGTTACCTCTAACATGGTTCTGTACGGCCTCTTCAGATCCATGAGGTGGAGGTTTCCAATGAGTGGTAATGCCTTTGGTCCTGGTGGAAGCCTGTGGCTACTCCCGTTCCAGGAACTGCTCATTTTCCAAAGGAATGCAAGAGTTAGGGACAACCAGGGAACATAACCCACAGAAAAAGGATCCATCCAATCCATTTCGTGATCAGGAGAATGGGTTACAGAGCAATGTGCAGGTTACAGAGTGTGTGGGTTACAGAGAAATGTGCAGTAGAATTTGATCCAGTTGTTTCTGCCCACTGGAATGAGCAGCAGAAATCGCTCTTCTAGGCCCAGCCCAGTTTAAATAATCCAAACCATGCAGTCTATAAAAAAAACATAAAAAAAACAGTACAACAAGCGTTATCAGAAGGCTAAGCTTGTTGATTATGTATGAGGTCCAAAGTCTAGTGCTGCCAGTGAATACATAAAATACATATTGACATAAATGAAAGACATTTGCCCCATTTCCACCTGTCTGGAGAGTTGCAGAGGAAGAGAGATCTGCATTTTTCTGTAATGGACCTTGATTAAGTTATGTGATGTGCACAGGAGTTTCAAGAAGTGGCTCACTATAGGTTCATTTTAATGTTAATGTTCTTAGTTTATTTCAAAAGGTTTCAAATTTGGGCATTTTATTTCTGGCTGTAATGGTCTCATCTTCCATCCACCTAGGGTAGAATTCTGAGTGACTGATCACACTCTATGCAAGTAATTGTCATGATCTGACCCTGTTCTGGCCCAATCCTGTCATTTCTCCCAGCCAGGATGTGGGACCCTCTCTCTGGGAAACTTGTTTCATGTCTGTGTAGCCCCCATGCTCAGAATGGGTTGACCCAGAAAGGGGTGGAGACCCAAAGCAGGAGAAGGCTGTAGAGCTCATGTAGTTGGAGGAGACATTGGCATACTCAGACTTCGGACCTTATTGTATAAAGCCCTTAAATAATCTTGTTAAGAGTAAACTGCAATATTATTGGGAACTACTGGGAAGGTAGTTGTTTATTTTTTTTTTACTATGTTGTAAAATGTTGGAGCTTTATTGTTTCAGGAGTTTTTTATGTTTGTAATGGAGTGAGAAGTTTCTCCATAGAAACCTTCAGCTATTCGTTAGGAATCCCTGTCTACATCAGAAGCCCTTGGAGTCTTCTGTGAGCCAAATCCCACTGGGTAAAGAAAGAATTGGACTTGGCAGTATCAGTAGACTGTAAATATAAGGACTTGAAAATGCAACCTGAACAGGACCTTGAAGTGTGATGTTAAATGTTGATGTTTGGTGTTATATGTTAAGAAAGTAAACCATTTTGTTTTTTAAAATTTGTTGTTGCAAACTCATTCCAAGTTCTGCCCCACAGAACCCACAAGCTGAGGTTACACCTGCTTCTTAGTTTTGCTTTTAGGCACGGGCTTATCAGCTCCCTTTCCTTTACACTTCAAAGGATGGGTTGTTTTGGGTTGGTGAAATTCATGCCTCCAACTCCCTCTGGGAATGGAGGGATGCCTACTTCCGTCCTTGGGAATTGATACGAAAGGGTGGGATGAAGCAGCATGGAACTAGGGCATTGTGGGAAGGGAGATGGAATGGGCGAGAGTATAATGGAAGCTGTTTTGGTCCTCAAATCTTAGTTCTGTCACTGGAAGTCTAAATGCCTAATGCTGTTTTCAGTAAAGAAAATTGTTTGAGCCTGAAGTTTCATTATTGAACAGCTTAGGGGCACGACACGGCTGGAGGAGGGCTAATGTTATCCCCATCTTCAAAAAGTGAAAAAGGAGGACCCTAATAATTACCGTCCAGTCAGCCTGACATCGATACCAGGGAAGATTTTGGAGCGGATCATTAGACAGACGATCTGCCAGCACTTAGAAGGGAATACTGTGATCACAAAAAGCCAGCATGGGTTTCTGAAAAACAAGTCATGCCAGACCAATCTTATCTCTTTTTTCTGATAAAGTGACGAGCATGGTGGACCAAGGGAATGCTGTGGACGTAGCATACCTGGATTTTAGTAAAACCTTTGACAAGGGTGCCTCATAATATTCTTTGCAAGTGAAGCTGTTATTGGAAGTATGTGTGGACTCAGAGCAGAAATTGCTACTACCTAGGGATGGATTTCTAATTGGTTTTCTGATTGAGACAGACTCAAAGGGTGCTTGCTAATTAAGGGCTCATCTTCCATCCCTGGAAAGAAGTGAGAAGCTGAGTGGAGATTGCCACAGGGTTTTGTCCTGGGCCCAATTCTATTCAATATTTTTATCAATGAGCACTCTGCTACTCGCAGTGGCCCACCAGATGCCTTTGGGAGCTCACATGCAGGATGGGAAAGCAATGGCCTGCTGCTGCTGCTGCTGTCCTGAGCACCTGGTCTGCTAAGGCATTTGCAATCTCAGGTCAAGGAGGATCAAGATTGGTAGCCATAGATCGACTTCTCCTCCATAAATCTGTCCAAGCCCCTTTTAAAGCTAGAATGAAGTATCACTAATACACCGATAATGTACAACTCTCTCTTTTTTAGCTGAGTCAGTGGAAGTCCTGAACTGTTGTCTGGAGTGAGTAAAGGACTGGCAGAAAATAGCTACACATGAATCTATAGCAACCATTTTACTAATGTAAAATAAGAAGTAGGGAAGCAAAGGCAAAGCGTGGTGTAGTGGTTAAGAGCTGGGATTGCAGGATTTGTCCACACGAGGAGGGAATAGAGCTTGGTTCCCCCACTCTCCTTCACCCTGGGAGTGGCAGAGGCCTGAAACCAGATGTGTTTCCTCGCACTCCTCACATACCTGGGCTGGGTGAGCCTTGGAGGTTAGAACAGGTCTGCAACAGCTGTGGCTCTGGGAGCTACATGGAAACCTCTTTCATCCATATTCTGCGTTTGACTCTCCGTTGGCCTGGAGGTCGGAGGGTAGCATGGAGCATGCCTCTCCAGCCCTCAGAGCAGCCAATGGAAGGAAAGATGAGTAGAGGGGGGGGAGACGAACCGGAGGTGGCTCTGTAATGCGTGAGGGAGTGCCCAGGTGCTGCCCATGGAGTGCCCCCCCTGACCCCTGGAGGGGACTTCCCCTGCACTTGCTCGGGCTGCCTCCCACTTGGCATGAGGTAGTGGCACTGTGCAGCGAGGCTGAGGCCCCTATAGTCGCCTATCCCCTCTCTGCCCTGGCCAGAGCAGCCGACTTGCCTACTCCATGGGGAAGAGGGGGGTTTCCTACCTAGCGCGGGTTGCGGCTCCCCATAAGCGCCAGAGGCTGATGGTAATCGGGCAGGCCCGCAAGAGATACCATCCCCCCCCCCAGCTCCATCAGACATTGTAGGGGTTTCCCCGTCTCGGCGCACTCCCAGAGCTGGAAGGGAAAGAGTGAGGAGGAGGGGTCAGACTCAGCATGGGCTCCACACGCAGTGAGCTGCATCTCCGGGCTTCCGGTAGATCTTTAAGGGAGCCCGTGGAAAACGGGTCCAAATAGGCTCTTTTGGGTGAGTAAAGGTTGTCGACCCATGGGCTTGACACAGTTCTCTCGGAGCTCTCTCAGCCCCATCCACCTCACAGGATGTTTATTGTGGAGGGGGGAGAGGAAAAAGGAGATTGTAAGCCCCTTTGAGTCTCCTTACATGAGAGAAATGGGGGGGGGTATAATTCCAAACTCCACCTCCTCCTTTTTCTTAGTCAAGTGTTGGAGAATTCATTTTATTGTGACTAATACTGATATGCGCTGGGTTGATAACCCTCGTTAGAAATACATAACACTATGGCAATCATAATCTATAAACCTATGGTAAAGTCAGAAAGAAGGACCCCAGAGATGTACCCTCGGAATTGGTGGACACACAGGAATATGATCGCAAGTGAAAACAATAAATGAATAGTCAAAACTATGTGGAATGATCAATGGAACCAGGCAGTGTCCAGTTGTGGGGCAAGACTGAGAGATGTTTTGCCTCCTCTATTGCCACTGCCACCACGTTGGGAAAAATCCAGCCCTTCTCATTCACTCGAGTTGCTTGTAACCAGCCTCACGAGAGTATCGCTGTGTAGTGCACCAAGCAGCCAAGTAGGTGTGGATGGGCGGACTTAGTAGACCTTCCTCAATGAAAGAAACTTTATTTCTACAAGGCATCAACTGAGGCTGTCATGAAGGAGAGAATCTTGGTATACTCATAAAATGAAACAGATGTTCCTACGTACAGTGGATCCTCGGTAATCTCTGCCTTTGGTTTGCAGCGGTTTCAGAGTTCGTCGGTTGCACCCAGCTGTTTTTCTTCCTCGGTTGTCGCTGGTCGCCTCGGCTTTCACCTATGCTGTTTGCACAAATTTATGCTTTTTGCGTAAATTTGCTACACCGTTTGTGTAGCGCTTGCACAAACAGCATAGCCTCGGTTTACGCCGGTTTCGGAGTTCGCCGA
The DNA here is from genome assembly GCF_021028975.2 of Sphaerodactylus townsendi. NCBI lineage: Eukaryota > Metazoa > Chordata > Lepidosauria > Squamata > Sphaerodactylidae > Sphaerodactylus > Sphaerodactylus townsendi. The sequence continues at coordinate 194,462,278 of NC_059425.1, forward strand.
GTGCTGCCGGACGGATTACCGAGGTTCCACTGTAATTACTCTCAGTGAATATTACACCTGAACTTCGGCAGCTGCATCATTCGCCTCTGTCATCCTGCATGGTAGAAATACATGCTCCAAAGAATTTCCAAACTAAGAGCCCCACAGAAAGAAACTTTACAGATCCCACCACACGTGCTCTCCTGCCAAACCAGAACTCTCCAATCATAAGCTGTTAACACATCAAAGCACCAACATAGTATCCCTCTCAGTAGGAAAAGGATGCTCAATATTCAGCAACATGCTGTCTTACAGCTAGTAATTTGGGATGGATCTGGACTTGGAAGTAGATGGTCACTGCTGCCGAAAGTGATTGTTTCGGTTACTTTATTTATTTTTTATTTTATTTATATTTTAGATTTATAGGTCACTTCCTTCCGGCGGCTCGAGAAGGCTCAACAACATACTTTGCATTAACAGCAACTCAACAACTTATAAGCGTAAACATTAAAACTCCCGCAGCAATTACATATAGGCACTAAAACAATCCAAGCCATTCAACCCAGATAAAACAAGTTCAAACCAGGCCGCCCTAAGGACTAAAACAAGGGTATGGTTAAAGAAAGGAGGGAACAGGCGGGCCCCAGATGGAGTCACAGCAGGCCCAACCCGAGATGACAAAGATGGAAATTCGGCAGAGTTCTCAGTGGGGGCAGTGGTAGAACAAAGGCCAGCCTCCAAAGGCCCTGTGGAATACCTCATCTTACAGGCCCCCGCATGGAACTCACCAAGATCCCTTAGGGTCTCGGACTGATAGGGGTGGGCAGGTATTCCCACCAGGCTGGGGGCCAGAGTCAGAAAGGTCTCCTGGGTCTGGTCGAGGCCAGCCGCGCATCAAGCCAAGGCTAGGGTCACCAGCACCTATCTTAGTACCCCAGTGGTTACGCAATTCTTGAATAGGAAGAATTCAGCAGACAACAATGACTCAAGCAGGGAGGTCCACAATCTGAACTAAGTTGAGTCTCTGAAGAAACTGGTATGGGGTTCATGGAGAGGCATATGAGGCACTAAGGTTAGTGACAACGCACAGCCCAGTTCAACAGAGGAATGAAAGTGGAGTAAAGGAAAGCGGAGCTCGCAGAGCAGCTAAACGTGGTTGGATGTTAAGAACGTGGCAAAGCACAGGTACGGTAGGGCATCGGAGGCAAAGTAATGCCAGAGTCAGGGGTGAGGTCCAGATCTTCCTCTGACGTCCCAGGGGCTGGCTGGAAAGTGAATCTCTGCAGAAGACTCGCAAAGAAGAGGAAGAGTTCCATTTTGGCAAGGGTCTCACCCGCACTTTCACCGACCCGCACAACACACACCCAGGGAGGTAACGGCTCTTGCCCACTTATGCTACTTTAATACCATTTCCCCCATGGAACGAAGGGGTTACCTGCAGAGAAAGGCAGGAAGGCGTCTCTCTTGACGAACTTTCCTTCAGAATCAAGGAAATGCTCAGGATAGAATTGAAACGGTTTTTCCCACTGAGATTCATCGCACAGCACAGAGTACAATAAGGGGACGATATGCGTTCCCTGCAAAGCCAAAGGAATAGATTATTGAAGGAAAGGAAGATGGGCCGTCAAGCACATTAGCTGTACTCCGAGCCTAGCGAATGCCACCCCACCAACTGAGTTTTTGTGGGAATTCAAATGCAAGGAAAGGAAGGTTTAAAAAACAGGCCTGGATGGACAGTGTTTTCACAGTTTGAAATGTGTGGCCCAATCCAAGCAAAGTCAGGCCCATTTCTGTCCTTCCAGGAAGAGAAATCTGTGGAACGGAGGGGAACTTCATTAAATCGCTCTGACATTCCCCTGAGTTAAGTGTTGGTTGCCAAAAAGGGGCAGATTCAGCCGATCAATGACAGAAAGCGAAGAACAATCACCTTTGGAATGAAGTAGCCTCCAAGAGTCACATCCGCATTGGTGGCGTGTGGCACGCCCATAGGGGAAATATTTGCAAACCTCTGGATTTCGTGAACCACCGCATCGGTGTAGGGCAGTTGTGCTCGTGTGTTCAATCTAAGTGGCTGAGTAGACCAGTCCTGGACACCTTTGTCATTTCTTCTAATGCTCTTTCCCTGAGGGAAACAGAGCATGGACTCCCCACTAAAACACATATTTCTGTTTCCTAGACTTTGATGCTATATAAATATTCTAAATGATTCCAGTGGTACATGTGTCACATTGTTGTCTTGAAAAAGAGCCACAAGTCAAGTCGTCAGGGATGGACTATGGCAGAGATCCGGTCTTCAACTATGATATCCAATGGAGTTGGGGAGCTGGAGAGGAACAGCATGGATCCTAACTGGAAGTTTTTTTTTAGTTTTTTTTTATTAGTTTTCAAAAATTAAAATACATGAAGATAGGTTGAAAGAAAGAAAAGAAAAGTACAAATAATATTACATAATCAGAAGCTATCCATAAGTTCTCCCATTCTTCAATAAGGGAATTATACAATAAAGAAAAAGGTAATAAGGCACAAAACCTTTGGTTGGTACATGTTAAGCTATTTCCCACATCATTAAGCCATTGTTGATATTAGTAATGAACAAGAAGGGAAAAAAAAGTAAAATTAAACAAATCATTATTGTATCTCTTCCCCACTAATACAATAGGGTGGAGATTCTTATGTAGCTACTAAACAAATTAAAAACTTATCTTGCTACAATAGAGTAAAATTGGATGTTTCCCCTCCCCTGCTTCCTAAATAATCTCTGTAGTTATCCCCTCCCGAACCCTCCCCTACAGCTTCTCTCCGCCTTAGAAATTAATATGTCAACTCCCAAACTATCTTTAAGAAAAGATTTAATTCTAATCTACTATATTGTTACTTATTATCTAATAGTTAAAACCAGTTATTTGTTTATTTATTTCAAAATATCTCTATTATTCTTGTTCTGAGATATCTGTTGTTTACATCTGTAAAGGGGAGAAAGAGGTATTTATTAGTATTTCCAGTTTCCATATATTTATGCTTATGTAGGAGTTTCTTTGCTAGTTCATTTTATAGTAGTATATTTCCATATTAATCTATCAACTTAAGGTTAATCAGTTAACTAGCATAATTCCATATTTTTAAAAGTTAGTATTCCATCGTATTTAATTATGTGGTTATGTCTCCCTGACAGATATCTAAACCAGGGTGTCCATTTTTTGACATATTCTTCAGAATCTTTATTCTTTAATTGGTTTGATAACCTGTCCATCGTTGCATAATATGACATTTTGCTTTCCCATTCTTCCAACGTTGGTATGTAATCCGTTTTCCAATGTTTCGCCAGAGTAAGACGGGCTGCTACAGTCATGTATTCTGTTTGTATTCTTTCAAATTCTTCGTTTCTTCTAATTCAGGGTCTAACAGGTAAGTTAAGGATGGATCCTAACTGGAAGTTTTGAGTTTGTGTATGGAGGGCATTTCACAGAAGACACCAGAGAGCAGAGAGAATCTGATACAGGATCAGCAGAGTGGTTGTCTCTTCGTGGGTGTTGTTTTGCTTTACAATCTCAATAAACAAATCGAGACACTCTTGGTCTCCGGGATCAATGTTTCTGCATTCATTTGAGTTGACTGTATGCCCCGTCTGGTGATGGAGAAGTACTTTCATGTCAGTGTAATTGTACTTGTTGCAAGAGATGTGTAACCTGATTGAGATATGTAATGGGCCTTTCCTCTTTCTCTCTCTTCTGATCTTTCTGATTTTAGCACGCATTGAAGAAAACTAGGCTAACTGAACCTGGTAGGTCGTCTCCCAAGAGAAACAGGATGTGCCTGTTGGCCCTGAGGGGGGACACTAGCCAGGTGGCTATGTTTATATCATGGCCGTGAGGTGCCTCAGCCTCTAAACAACTCTGTTCACACTTTCTCTGGGAAAAAAGAGGGAGGATTGATTGGGAATAAAGGGCTCCAAGAAAGCCAGGTCGGTCAGAATTGGCTTCCTCAAGCCGGATACTTCGCAACCTTCCAATACATGCTACTGATCAAGAATTCAGAGTCGTTTTATGGACCGAGAACTATCACCACCCAAGCAAAGCTGCTCCAGCAGACCCCCCCGGCTGGGAGAAGTCACTTGTCAGGTTGTGGGAGGGTGTGGCCTTGGTGGAATCCACTTGGCAGTCAGCCAGCTTGAATGAAAGGTGTGAATTATCAATCTTCATGGTTCATAGCTGCATGTGTAACCCCCACGCTCAGAATGGGTTGACCCAGGTAGGGTGGAGACTCAAAGCAGCCAGGAGGCTTGCAGCAGACCCCATGTAGTTGGGAGGAGACCAGGCTACCAGACTGACCTTGCTTTGCATATAATTCTTAACACCTTTGTTAAGGTAACTGTACATTATTGTTGGGAACTAATAAAGGTAGTTGCCTGCTTTGCTCATGTTGTAAAATGTTGGAGCTTATTGTTTCAGGGTTTTTGTCTGCTTGTAATGGGTGAGAGTTCTCCTTCTGGAACCTTTCATCGCAGTTGGATCCTGTTCATCAAGCCCTTGGAGTCTTCAGGAGCCAATCCACTGGCAAAGAAGAATTGGACTTGGCAGAATCGGTAGACTGTAAATATAAGGACTTGAAAATGCAACCTGAACAGGACCTTGAAATGTGATGTTAAATGTTGATGTTATATGTTATGTGTTAAGAAAGTAAATCATTTTGTTTTAAAAATTTTGTTGTTGCAAACTCATTCCAGGTTCTGCCCCACAGAACCCACAGTTAGAGGTTACACATGCACCCTTCTGCTCTCCTGTTCATTCCCATCCACCCTCCATTTTAGATACCCTTTCCACAATCTTCCTCTGTAGTAACATCCATTTGAGGCACTTTCTCCAAATAGTTTTAATTTTTAAGGAATTTGCAGGCACCAGACTAGTGATAGGACGATCTAAGAAGTAAAATTTACAAGAACGTACAACCAGTTCTCTCTGTCTCTCTCTCTCACACACACACAGGCATCACCAGACAATCCACACATCGCAATTAATAAAAAAACTTGCCCATATGCCAGTCCCACAGTCACCCCAGCTCTCACTCTTATGGGTGAGGGAATAGTGGGTAGACAAATTTCAGGGCCAAGATATTACTGTTTGGCACTAGTATCAACTCTATGCCCAACAGAACTCAGTTCCACCAGACAGGGGCCAGGGCCAAAAAGACGCTGGCTCTGGTAGAACTCAACCGGATATTCCTGGGGCCAGGGACCACCAGCAGCTTGCTGTCAGAAGATCAGAGGGTCAGTTGGCCAGCAGGGGGGGAAACAGTGCCAAAATGGGGTGGGGAGAAGTCAGCAGCACCTGGAGGTGAAAAATCCTCAGTTTTGATCTGGTAATGCTACATATAGAGACAAGACACAACAACCCCCAAACACATGGGCCCTCTTGGTATTTGTTTTAAATGTCCGGCTTCTTCTCCAGGGCAAATGTAACATCTAGTTAACCTTGAGCATGAGTGAGGGGAAACAGTCATTCTCTACACCTGATAGAGGTCTTGGGGAAAGGGATGTCAGATGCAATGGTAGAAAGAGAATTCTACCCACCCTTTCTGTTCTCATCATTCCACCACCTGGATTAAACAGGAAGTATAACCAAAGGTGGGAGTCAAATAATTTAACAACTGGTTCCAGTGGTGGATTCAAATAATTTAACAACTGGTTCCAGTGGTGGATTCAAATAATTTAACAACTGGTTGTTTACAAGCACCATTTTAACAACCGTTTGTGCCGAAGTGGTGTGAACCGGCTGAATCCCACCGCTGAATAACTCTCTGGTACTTCCTGTTTTCCCTCATTCAGATAAAACCCAACAGGAACCTTAGTTTTCTTTCCACTATGTGTAATTGGGATCCAGCTATCGTCGAATACAACCAAGGGAAACCCCTCACTCTCACTCTGAATCTCAGGGTACTTCATCATCAGCCTGTAAGAGTGTAGCCCCAACACATTGGGCAGCAGTCGATGTTGTCTCCTCGCGTACAAAGCAATCTCTCGGTAAATAAATCTTTTCACAACAGCATTTAGGCTCTTTCTACATGGAAAAAGCCATTGCTCTGGTTCTTGGTCTTCTCCTGGGGAAGGAAGGAAGACATGATTTAAGCTAGATCAGGGGTCTTCAAACTATGGCCCTCCAGATGTTCATGGACTACAATTCCCATCAGCCCCTGCCAGCATGGCCAAGTGGTAGGACTCTTGGGAATTGTAGTCTATGTACATCTGGAGGGCCATAGTTTGAAGACCCCTGAGCTAGATGAATAGAATACCTAGCAAAATAAAAACCAAGAGCCCCCGGAGAATGTCACGCTGATGGGTGTCAAGGGGAGGCTTTCTAGTTGACTTAGAGGTATTCCCAGAATTCTGTATCTGCTTAAAATAACATATTGCTGCTGCTCTTGAAATATACGTAACAAGGAAAATTCATCACTGACTGTTTCAAACTGTGTTACCTCTTTCTGTTGAATTAGAAAAGCATCAAGAAAGCTTCTCTGGTCATTCTCATCCAGTACTTTGAGATGTTCTATGAAGGTGGCTCGTAATCAGCATGCGTGACTTTCCTCTGGGTGAGCAATGATAGTCTTTATGTAGCAATCAAAAGAAAGCCTAGAGCGGGAAACATAGGCACAGCTAAAAAGAATAAATACACCCAGAATGGAAAACATTAAGAAAAACCCAAACCCTACTGCTGAAGCAGAAATCTCAAAATTTGTTTTGAAAATCTTCCATGACTCAGTACCACCTAAATCCTCACTGGTGGGATTCAATTAATTTAACAACCAGTTCCGGTGGTGGAATTCAAATAATTTAACAGCTGGTTCTGCCAAAGTGGTGCAAACCTGCTGAATCCCACCACTGCTCCCAGTGGATGCTAAGCATCACAGTGATTCAGGTTGACAGGCTGTTCAACCACTGGGACGTTAGGGGATGGGGACATGTGTTGGCTGGCAGCATTGCATGCCCTCTGACATCACTTCCAGGCAAAACCAGAAGTGACATCATCATGTGTGCGACACCAACATTTAAAAAAAATTATCCCGCCATAGTTTTGAGCAACAGCCAGCATCAAGAGTTGCCCAGTGACCTGAAAACCATGAAAGTTGCAGAGTTTGAAAGGATTGTTCCATTTCTTTTCATGAACATCTCAAATAAGTAGCAAAGACTTGAGTGCTGTGAATTGTTAAAGGCATGGATAAACTCCAGGTGCTGCCTGTACTGGGATTTCACCCATTTTGAAACCACATTTTAATAGGATTACCAGGACTGAGCTTAATTTCCTAGGAGCTCTTTGATGTCTCTACATGGAGCATGCGGGGTCAGAATCTTTAAATGTTGGATCTTCATATTCCAATCGCTTGCCAAGCTAATATGGACACTATGAATATTGAAGCAGCACCATTCACAACTGTAGTTGTCTCAAAAGGTTTCCCTACGGAAAAAAAAAAGTAAAATGAAAGCAATATGACATGGAATGAGTGCCCCAATGATTATCTTTTGTTCTCTCTTGATTTTGTGCGCTCAATAGCAGTTTTCGGGAATTGGAATTCATTCCTTCATTCACGGGTAGAATTTATCAGCCATTCCATGGGTACACAGAAGGAGGTGTAGTTTGCAGAGGGGAAATTCTGGACTGGATCATGTCAGAAGATGATGCAAGTATTTTTTTGTGCCTCCTAAATGAAAGGATAAAAGTTCCAGCTCACCATTAAAGGATTCCAACTTCTGCAGTAGGAAACTGCACTCCTCGACAATTCTGTCTTCTATGTATCTTTTGCCCATTCCGTGGAAGTCTCAGAATCGTGCTTTATCGCGAAACTCACAGAGATCACTCTTCTAGACTCCCACCATTGGAAAAAATGATGCCTGGATGAAACACGACAAAAGTTCTACGTCAGCATGCATGACCATGACAACTGAATAATGAAGTGCCCTCTGTAATCATGGATAATGTGTTTAGTGCCATGGTGTCCAAGAATGTATATAACTTACGTAGCTATAGGGGAGTGGAGAAAAATTTGTCACCAAGCTTACTCAGCTGTTTCTCATGACTATATATGTGTGTCGCTTTGTGCCAATGGCACCCATTTGCCTTAATCGAAGAAATTTGGGGGATGAACCCAGAAGGACTGTCAGAAGGCAACTCAAATCTGCCTCTGGTGATACCAGAGTTTGGAGCTACATTTGGTCCATTAAATGTTGATCAAAATAGGATGCAGAAGAGCACCTGGTTCCTCACTGTTGGGACCACTGAAGACCTATCATCCTGACCATAGAAGTTAAAACACTTACCTACCGTTGGGGAAATTGTAGGAATGGGGGCAGGGGAGATAAAAGTTGCCTGTTTTCTTCTGAACTGTTTTAAACAAAGAGGAAAAGCTGTATAGACACACAGGCGATCAATAAATGTTTACCAGCTGAAACTGTTTGCTCCTGTGAACGGGACCAGCTCCTAGCCCCTTCTACTGAAGAATGGACTGCATTTCTTGCACTCCATTAGCACCACCAAGAGCTCGCAGAATTAGAATGGCATCTGAGATACGCAGGAAGATACAAACAGAGGTGGTTTGCCATTGCCTGCCTCTTTGTGATGGGACTGGACTGCCTTGGTGGTCTCTGATCCAAATGATACCCAACCCGGACTTGGCTTATCTTCTGAGATCTGACAAGGTCATGCTAGCCTCTGTTACTAAAATAAATAAATGAATAAGGCATACAGTGTATAACTGGTATAATGCAAATCACAAGCGCCACCATACCCAGGCTGCTAAATATGTACCAGCTCAGGGCTCTTTTGAAAACATCTAATTAATAAAAGCTCAGGTGTAAACTGTGAGACAAAGTGCAAAAACACACAGATCCCCAAAACATATATACAACTCCGTGCGCATGCATGCATTCTCACACACACACACACACACACACACACTCACTCACTCACTCACACACACACACACACACACACACACACACAAACACTCACTCACTCACTCACTCACTCACTCACTCACTCACTCACTCACTCACTCACTCACTCACTCACTCACTCACTCCAGGCACAATGAGATCCTTGCAGTCTGCGGACTTGTTGCCGGCAAGCATCTCCCAATCAGTCGGCATCTAAGAACACAGCCGTTCAAAACAATTCTGAACGCATCCCACAGCAAGACATGTTTTTGGAATTCTCCCTCAGTGTTGTTGTTGTTGTTGTTGTTATTGTTATTGTTATTTATAAACCGCCCTCCCCCAAAGGGCTCATACATTTCTTGCCATCTGATTTCAGGGTTGGGTCCTACTCACTTGTTCCTGATGCTGGCTATAGATCATATCCAGTCCACTGTGGAAGCAGCACTACAAAACGCATGGCTTCATCAGCAGGATGCATTCGTGGTTGTGTGCTCAGATGCCAACTGATCGGGAGATGCCTGCTGCCAACTAACCAGCAGAGTGTGAGGATTTCTGACACCAGGGAAACCAGTTACTGTGAGATCTTAACCACTTTAGGCCGACATACCAAGAGACTCTTCAGGCCCTCAAATGGGTGGGAGGGATTATGCTTACAGTCAGCTCAGCTGATTCTGGGAGGAGCGTTTCCTTTCCACTTTAAAACTTGATATGGAGAGAATTCTTCAAATGACTTTTTGCAGCTGCTTTTTAAAACTTTTCCACCTGCTGTTTCTGTGTCCTCAACTCCTTGAGGCTGTTCTTTGCCCCCAGAATTGGAGGTTCATGCTCGTATCCAAGCGCCTTCAGTCAGCCTAGCTCCTTAGACTGGGAAATTCCGCTCTGCGTATCTTTTGGAATAACTTTGGTTGGGATTTTGCAAGCGTCTGTCACGATTCAGTTATAAAAGGGTTAACCGTTTGTATGTAAACAAGATGCTGCAACAAATGTTAACGACCTGGTCTAGTGGTTAGTTATTGGTCAGTCAGATAGCCATTGCTTCCATGTTAGTGAGCACGTACATCAGAAGTTATAAAGTTAACTCTGTTTCTGTATTTGAGCACGATACAAGGATGCATGACACCAGATAGGTAGCAAGATGTAACCAAGTGTCCAGTAATGTAGATGTGCAACAGGAAATAAAGGATTTCTTATTTTATCTTCATGTAACCCTCCCTTTATAGTTCGTAAACTCATTCACAAAAAGCAACTGAGAATCTCTCTCTGAGGCCCTTTCCGCACGGGTGGAATATGGCGGCCTGGGGACTGCAAAAACGCCGTCCCCAGGCCACCATTCGCCGCCCAACCGGCGCGAAGCCGGTGTTTCCAAACCACGCTCCCCCAACGTGGTTTTTTGGAAACGCCGGCTTGGAGCCGCTGCTGTGCAAATGGCAGTGGCTTCCAAGCACCTTCCCCCCACCCCATCTTGAAGCTGACTGGTCACATTCATGTTCTTCAGGCGTCGCCGGTGGCTGGGGACACGCCCCCCTTTGCCCTGTGACCCTGGGCTGACCCGCCGCTAGATGCTGAGGGTGGGCATGTCCCCTGGCTCCTCAAGCGACATGCCGGAGGGGTCAGCTGGACTGGTGAAAGTCAAAGCCTCTGGATGACGGCAAGCAGCTCATAGGCCATCATCCTGGCTTGCCCTGGGACCGGCCCATGGTGGGTCCTAGCTGCCATCGAGTCGGCGTGGAGTTACGCTGCCCAAGCTCCCTTCCGCCTCCGTGCAGAAGGGGCCTTATGTTCTACTCTGCTAATACATACATACATATATATACATATGCATACACACACACACACACCAACAACAACAACAACAACAACAACAACAACAACAACAACTTTTGGCACAGATTATCCGTGACTGTAAGTCCTACATCTGCAAGTAAGACATCTCTTTAGAAGGAATGACCTCACCATGGCCACTTCGTTGGTCATCAAAGATTGGGACGCTGGGCCGGTCCGCAAAGGCATCTGCCTGGTTCACCAACGCCTCCTTCACAGTCTCGTAGCCTGCCAGAACTACCATTTTCTGCCATCCCAGTTGGATGCGGTAGACCGGGCCGTACTGTTTCGAGAACTGAAAAGCAATCAAAGAGAACAAGGAACTTCCTTCCAGTTGATAGGAATATTATAATGTTTTAAGCCATTGGGGAAATATATTTAATCGCACCATTGATATTAGAAGTAATGATAGAAGATGCTGTTAGCTAAAGAAGCTTGGGGGGAGGGGGGAATTTCTGCATTTTCCAGTAATGTCTGAAAAGGACACTGGAATGTGAAAAACAGACAGGCAGGGTCCCTCAGCAGATATCAGAAGTTGGCAAAAGCACACAAAACATTTGATAAAGGTGGAATAGAAACTTGGTTGATACAGCAACCAAAATCTTTGAACAGGGCAAGGTGACATAAAGAGTATGCCCAAATATAGAAATGCAAGGTGGGTTCAAGGTACAGAAATCAAATGGTAATGAAGTGACCAACCTGTACAGGGAACTGGGTGGGCTGTTTTGTGTCGTATAAATTATGTTACACAGGCACCCAGCCCTTTGAGACTCCTCCCTGACTCACAGGAGAGGAGGTAACTCCTAAACTGCAGCCCTTTGACTATAAATGGGTCAGATCAAGTAGAGCTGGGTGGCTTCAGTTTAGAAATTTCTAAGCGTAATGATTTGAAGAGGACTTGACCTAGGCGCATAGACTGCCACACGGTGGTTGGTGAAGGCCCAGCAAAGACTGTACTTTTTAAGGAAACAACAACTGAATGGAAAACTCCTGCGTCCCTTTTTTTTACCGCTGTGCTTATAGAGAGTGTCTTAAACCTACTGCATCTGTGTATGGTTCTCCAGTTGCACAGTGGCAGATAGGGAAAGAAGCGCTGCAAAGGAGTGATCACTACTGCACAGAGGGGATTATCGGCTGACCTCTCCCCTCCTTGGAAGAACTCTATAAATTCCTGAAGCCTAAAGAAAGCTCCAAAAAATATTCTTGAGGAGACCCGTCATCTAACCTGCACACTCTCTTTTTTTGAACTGTTGCCATCCGACGAAGACGAGTACAGGTCTATCAAAGAAACTAGGGACAAAGAGGCTTAGAGACAGCTTCCTACTCTAGTGAGCTGGTGGGCTATGCTAAACTCTCCATGGGCTTCAAGTTGATGTGTTTGGCTGTGTAGGGATGGGTGGAGGAAGGGGAAAGTGAGGATGGGGTATGAGTCTGAAATTGTGTGCATCGAGGAATGCTGCTGTAAATTTCGTTGTGCGTGCACAATGACAGTAAATGCTTATGCTTATGCTTATGGAACTGGTTTATTTTAACCTGGCAGGCAGAGCTTTGCTCTGTGCTTATCACAGTTATCCAGGCCTGGATTTAAAGGGAGAATCTGGGGTCCCCAGTTAAAACAACATTGGAAGTGATTATGTTTTGGGGTGGATTCTCCCCCACCCTGAAACAACATCACTTTAAACTGGGGACCTCAGATTCTCCCTTTAAATCCATGCCGAAGGGGGTGGATGTAAAAGGAGAATCTGGGGAAATTTGGGGGGTGCCTGTCAGGGGTGCAATTGTTAAGATAGCAAATTTTCAGAGTATCTTTAGAAGAGTATCTTTAGAAGACAATCCTAATGATATCACCATGGTTTGGTGAGGTTTGGTTGATGGGATCCAAAGTTATGGACCCTCAAATGTGAAGCCCCCATCTCCTATTAGCTCCCATTGGAAACAATGGAGGATGGGCCATTTGACTACCCATGTTCCCATTGCAGATACGCCCCACCCTTAGTCAGAGTTCTCTCAGAACTCTCTCAGCTCCACCTTCCTCAAAAGGGGTCTGTCGTGGGGAGAAGAAGGGGGAGGAGCTTGAAGGCCCCTTTGAGTTCCCTTACAGGAGAGAAAGGAGGGGAATAAATAAATCCAAACTCTTCTTCTGGAAACATTGGCTGTGACTTGTGGGCAGTTTCTACCTCCAATTTCCTTCTCTGTTGCCACTTGGCTTGCAGGACATTGGTGGCAAAAAAAGCACAGTGAACAAGAAAGTTACCTGTAACATGGTGCTATATGGCCTCTTCAGATCCATTTGGTGAAGGTTTCCAATCAGTGGTAAAGTCTTTAGTCCTGGTGGAAGCCTGTGGCTACTCCCGTTCCACGAATGGCTCATTTTCCAAAGGAATGCAAGAGTTAGGTCAAGGAGGATCAAGATTGGTAGCCATGAATCGACTTCTCCTCCATAAATCTGTCCAAGCGCCTTTTAAAGCTAGGACCTACAGGTGTAGCCATTTTGTTTCCCACACTGTTCCATGTTTCCATCACGGTACTAGAAGAGGTTGTCTGGTGGTTTAGAATGAAGTATCACTAATACACCAATAATATGTAACTCTCTCCTTTTTAGCTGAGTCAGTGGAAGTCCTGAACTGTTGTCTGGAGTGAGAAAAGGACAGGCAGAGAATAGCCACATAAACCTATAGCAACCATTTTACTAATGTAAAATAAAAAGTAGGGAAGCAAAGGCAAAGCGTGGTGTAGTGATTAAGAGCTGGTGGATTCCAGTCTGGAGAATTGAGTTTGATTTCTCACTCTTCCACCTGAGTGGCAGAAGCTTACCTGGTGAACCGGATGTGTTTGCGCACTCCTACATACCTGCTAGGTGACCGTGGGCTAGTCACAGTTCTGTCGGAGCTCTCTCAGCCCCACCCCTCTCACAGGGTGTTTATTGGGAGGGGAAGGGAAAGGAGATTGTAAGCCCCTTTGAGTCTCCTTACATGAGAGAAAGGGGGGTATAAATCCAAACTCCTCCTCCTCCTCTTTGGTCAAGTGTTGGAGAGTTCATTTTATTGTGACTAATACCGATAACACCTTCAATATGCGTGAGTTGATAACCCTCATTATAAGTACCTGACACTATGACAATAATCTATATATATAAAAAGCTAACGGTGATTTTGTTAGTCACTAACGCCGAAATCCATCCGGAGCCTAGTGCACCCAAAAGGTCCTTAATTAAAGGCAAGGGATATTTCTTTGATGCCAGCATTCAACCCCTACAGTCAGTACACAAACGCAAAGAGCCATCCTTTTTCTTGACAAACAGGACAGGGGCAGCATAGGTATTCCTAGTCGCCCTCCGTATGAAACCGCGAGCCAGATTTTTATCCAAAAATGCGCTTAATTCAGTTTCCATTATAGACGAAATTTATAGACTTTGGGAGGCCCAGATTTTATCAATGCGGAAGTGAGAGCGATGTCTTGCTGAATAGAATGCAAATTCTTTTGCATTTCCCTCTTTTTCTGTCCATGCATCTCCTAATCCCAGATTTTCTGTCAAATTAAAGAAGGTAATTGGTAGTTTATTATCTCTACTTTGCGTTCTCTGATTCCTCCTTGTCCTATTGTTAGGAATCTTATCCAGTATAGGTTCTACTAGAAGTCTCCTAGTATTATCCAGCCTCTTTCAGATATTGTTGCCAACTGTTCTGTTAATTTCCCAAAAATATACTTTTATTTTCATTTGGCGCATATTACTAGAATTATTAGAATTATTACTTTTTATTTCTAAGAAGAATCTCCACCCCTATATATCTTCTTTCTTTGTCTGAGATCACCTCTTTCGGTGGTAAAGTGTTTTTTACATATAAACCCACCCCTCTTTTCTTTCTTTTAAATCCTGGATGGAATAACTTACCCAGTCTTGTGTAATCAATATAGTGCTCTTCCCCTTTCTTTATGTGGGTCTCCTGCAAACAAATGATTGCACCATTTTCTTTGTTTAAATATTGGAAAATTCTTTTCCATTTTCCTTCCGAATTTAAACCATTAACATTTAAACTTACAATCTTACGTGACATAATGGGTTACCTTTTTGTTTACTCTTATTGTCCGAAGTATTTCTGTGGGGTCCCAACTTTTATCATAAAATCCTGGGCACACTGCATATTGATTATGTTGATTCTTTTTTCTTCATATTTGAAGGTAACCCCTTCTGGTACCAACCAGTGATAAATCTTAACAAAGATCTTAACAAAGAAGTCAATTCATTACAGTGCTTTCTTTTTCTTCTTATTGCAATTGGGACTTCTTTCAATATTACCAGCTCCTTTCCACCTATTTGAAGTTTATTGGCTGACTGTGCTTTTAGGGCCATATCTCTGCTGCAGAGATGGGATCCAGCAGGTTCTCACAGGTTCCCGAGAGTAGGTTACTAATTATTTGTGTGTGCCGAGAGGAGGTTACTAATTGGTGATTTTGCCACGTGATTTTTGCCTTAGTTACGCCCCTCCTCCACTCCTCAGCAGTAGCATGCAGAACTTGAAGCAGTCTAGAAGGAGGTGCACCAGTGTGCGTGGAATTCGTTTCCCGCCCAAGGACCCGCACAGTGGCTGCGTCCTTGCCACAACCCTGTCCAGGAATGCCCGGCCACGCCCCCGTCATGCCCCACCCAGTCCCATTGGCGCTACGCCACTGCTTGAATCCCACCACCATGGGAACCTGTTACTAAAATTTTTGGATCCCACCACTGCTCTGCTGTATTTACGCAGGAACTATATGATTACTTCTCTTGGTAGTCTTTCTTGAGCTGCTTTTGAGTTTATTCTGTATACCTGGTCTATTTCTTTTTTTGCTTCCTGTGGGTCCATTTTCCAAATTGGAGCCAGCAGCTTTGCCACCCAGCAGATCTCTGATCCCTTGCTCTGGGATTCCCATGAATCTCAGGTGGTTCTCTTTCATTTTAAATTGCAGGATTACTGGGTTGTCATTTTGTAGATTAATTTGGCACTGAAGCACTTCTACTTTCCCTTCCACTTCTTTAATCTGGTTTGCATTTTCTTTCAACGAATCACTTATCTGGTTCAGGGATTCCTCCAAATTTTTTTTATTTGGCTTACCTCTTTTTTTATTTCCATTAGCTGATTTTTAGTGTCTTTTTGATAACCTAGGAGCAGCTCTAACATTTGTTCTGTTTTGTTACTTACTTCTTTTTGTTTTTTCAGGTGTTGCCAGTTCTATAGATGTTTGGGTCTTCATTGGTTTTTACCATCTGGTCAGCAGTTGAACCCCAAGAAATCGCTAAACTAATAAAGAGACTGAAACCCGGCAAAGCTGCAGGACCTGACGAAATACCGGCTGAATTTTTTAGAAAACATCCAGAATGGTGGGAACATCCCCTGGCCACACTCTTCACCTTAATCAATCATTTCGGTGTCCTGCCCGACCTTTGGATTACCTTCATAATTATCCCAATATTTAAGAAAGGAGACCCTACTCTGCCAGAGAATTACCATCCAATTAGCCTCCTATCAATTATTGGCAAATTATATGCTCACCATCTGGAGTCTAAATTATTAGACTAGATGGCCGCAAGACATATTCTTGGCCCTGAACAGGCTGGGTTTAGAAAAAGTCGATCTACAACTGACCACTGTATAATCTTGGACTTCCTAGCCAAAAAGTATACAGTGGGTGATAGAAGAGATCTCTTTGTGGCCTTTCTGGATCTCAAAGGTGCCTTTGATTTTATATCAAAGACCCTGCAATGGGAGAAATTGACCCATTTGGAAATAGATCCTAGATCTATTCCTAGATCTATTCCAAAACATCTTGCCAGATAAAACTTAACACAAATGGCAACCTATCAGCAAAAATTCCCATCACGAATGGCGTCAAACAAGGTTGCATACTAGCACCTCACCTATTTAACCTCTTCTTAAGCGATTTGCCCAGTACCATCAACACAGTCAATGGTCACCCACCCATGTTTGGGAATCACCCAACTCCGCTCCTTTTATATGCCGATGACACCGCCATTCTTTCCATACAAGAACTGGTCTAATCAGATACCTACAAACCTTCAACCAGTATTGCCAACAAAACACACTCTCAATTAATTTTGAAAAGTCTAAAATCATGAAATTCTCTAAAAACAGATTATCCCACACATGGAAACTTGGCAGAGCCTATTTGGAACAGGTGAAATCCTTCAAATATCTGGGCCTAAACTTTCAATCTAATCTTAAATGGACTACCCACCGGAAGAAAGCTACTGCACAAGCAAAATGCACTGCTGCTGGAATCCAAAAAAATTTCATTCTAAAGGGGAACCAGTATGTCCCTGCTGCCACACAGATTTTTCGGGCTAAAGCTGTTCCACAATTACTCTATGGTATTCCAGTTTGGATAAATTCCTTCCACAAAGATATTAAACAGGTACAAGGCAACTTTCTTAGACAAATTCTTGGCATTCCCAAATGTGTCAGCTATACGACTCTTTGTGCTGAAACTGGCCAACAATTACTTGAGTCCAAAGGACGGCTACTTGCAATCCGATATTGGTTGAAAATTCATTTCAACTCTAATGAAGATAACCTTATTTCATTTCTGCTCAAGGACTCAAAATTTTCAAATTGGTCCAAACTCATTTACAACAAAATAGCCAAAATTGGAATTGCACTGGACACCCTGCAAATGTGTGATGAAAAATACATTTACCAAACAATCAAACGAAGACTGATAGATCATGATAGGTATCTACTACACCTTCACAAACCTAGAACATGCTCTCCAGGAACATTCGGAATAACTCCCCCGGTAGACGCAAGTGTAAAATATCTGACTACACTAAACAATCCAATGCATCGCAGAGCATTCTCCCTAGCAAGATTAAACGTCTTCCCCTCTGCAGTCACCCTAGGGAGATTTTCACAAACTCCATACTCTGTTCGACTGTGTTCTTGTGATGCTAATGAACCGGATACACTCATCCATATTATTCTTCACTGCCCCCTACATGAAGAAGTCCAAACACTTGCCCTCAGACAATTACTTGAAAATCAGAATGGTCTTTTGGACAAGGATCATGTGAAGCTGTTGCTGATGGACAGGATGGAAACAATAACCTCTACGGTGGCTTATTTTTTATCTACCATAATGGCCGACAGATCCTGCTACACTTATTCCAACATCAAGCTAAAGACTCAAGATGCTCCCTTGTAAACAAACTTTTAACCCACACATGCATTTTTTAAAATATTCCCTTTATATTATTTGTAAAATGCCATTAAAGGTTTGATACTGAACATTTTTTTTCATGCTGGCACTTCCCTTCCTTGTGGTCATCATCATTATTCTTTCAGGTAAGTTTCTTCACTTGTTTGTCTATTTCCGGGCCGTTTCCCCGTTCTTCAGCTCTGTTCCATTTATTTCAAATCTGGCAAGATTTTCCAGGTATTTGCTCCATTTTAAGCTCTCACGGGATTTTACTGTCTCTGTTTGAGGTTTAAGAACATAAGAACTAGCCTGCTGGATCAGACCAGAGTCCATCTAGTCCAGCACTTTGCTACTCGCAGTGGCCCACCACGTGCCTTTGGGAGCTCATGTGCAGGAGGTGAAGGCAACAGCCTTCTGCTGCTGCTGCTCCTGAGCACCTGGTCTGCTAAGGCATTTGCAATCTGAGATCAAGGAGGATCAAGATTGGTAGCCATACATCGACTTCTCCTCCATAAATCTGTCCAAGCCCTTTTTAAAGCTATCCAGGTTAGTGGTCATCACCACCTCCTGTGGCAGCATATTCCAAACACCAATCACACATTTTGTGAAGAAGTGTTTCCTTTTATTAGTCCTAATTCTTCCCCCCAGCATTTTCAATGAATGCCCCCTGGTTCTAGTATTGTGAGAAAGAGAGAAAAATTTCTCTCTGTCAACATAATTTTATAGACTTCAATCATATCCCCCCTCAGACGTCTCCTCTCCAAACTAAAGAGTCCCAAACGCTGCAGCCTCTCCTCATAAGGAAGGTGCTCCAATCCCTCAATCATCCTCGTTGCCCTTCTCTCCACTTTTTCTATCTCTTCGATATCCTTTTTGAGATGTGGTGACCAGAACTGAACACAGTACTCCAAGTGTGGTCGCACCACGGCTTTATATAAGGGCATGACAATCCTTGCAGTTTTATTCTCAACTCCTTTCCTAATGATCCCCAGCATAGAGTTTGCCTTTTTCACAGCTGCCATGCATTGAGTTGACATTCCCATGGAACTATCCACTAAGACCCCCCAAATCCCTTTCCTGGTCTGTGACTGATAGCACTGACCCCTGTAGCGTGTATGTTTCTCCCAGAAGTAGTCAGAGTAATTTAATTGGAACTCCCAATTGGAACTCTGTGTGAGTTTATGTAACCGATCTGGCACTTTGCCACCACTGGACCGTTCTTTCCTTTTCACAGGGTAAACAAACACTGTTTTACCCTTACCTTGCAGCCCCGGAATGTCATCTTGTCTCCTTTCCCCTCTGGGCTTCCAGACAGGATGATCCTGCGCCTTCTCTCCTCCACTCCAGTGCAATTCTCTCCGGACAGTCACAATCACAGTAGGTGTTTTTGAATGACATAAAACTTCTTTGCTTTGCACAGCTTGGTTTCAACTCTGTAGGACCTTGGTTTTTGTCCTTTCACTTTTTTCAATTTGTACCGCCTTCGGTCTTTTGGGCTGACCGCGCCTCCTTATCTTCTCCATCTTTGTTGTTTGTGGAGGGTCTGCAGACCAGGTTCCCCACTGCTGGTGCTGCTGGTGAATGCTATCCCTCTACCATCCAAGTTCCTGCTCCTTCAAAAGGGTGCGGAATTCCCCCCCCCTGAAGCTTCAGGGGGTTGTAGAATCTGGCGGGTGATGTCTCTCTTAATGGTGTGCTGTGTGGTTTCCGGGCTGCATGGCCGTGTTCTAGCAGCATTCTCTCCTGACGTTTCGCCTGCATCTGTGGCTGGCATCTTCAGAGGATCTGATGGTAGGAATGGAAAGCAAGTGGAGTATATATACTGTGAGGTGAAAAGGTGAGGACGTCTGAATAGAGTAGCCTGGCATGTGAGTCACAGAGAAGTCTGTAGCGTGGGCGTAACAATGAAGCTAGCAAGGTCAATCGTTGAATGGATCTGAATAGAAGTATCCTGGTCTTTGTTCCCTTTGAGTGCTATAGTCTATAGTTGTCCTGTGTTTGTGTGGAGCTGATCAGTCACTGTCTTGATTCTAGAGTTTTTCAACAATGGCAGGCAAATTCTGTTCATTTTCATGGTTTCTTCCTTCCTGTTGAAATTGTCCATGTGCTTGTGAATTTCAATGGCTTCTCTGTGTAGTCTGACGTAGTGGTTGTCAGAGTGGTCCAGAATTTCTGTGTTTTCAAATAATATTCTGTGTCCAGGCTGGTTTATCAAGTGTTCTGCTATTGCTGATTTTTCTGGCTGAAATAGTCTGCAGTGCCTTTCGTGTTCTTTAATTCGTGTCTGAGCGCTGCGTTTGGTGGTCCCTATGTAGACTTGTCCACAGCTGCATGGTATGCGGTAGACTCCTGCAGTAGCTAGAGGACCCCTCTTATCCTTTGCTGAATATAGCATTTGTTGAATTTTCTTATATACTCCACTTGCTTTCCATTCCTACCATCAGATCCTCTGAAGATGCCAGCCACAGATGCAGGCGAAACGTCAGGAGAGAATGCTGCTAGAACACGGCCATACAGCCCGGAAACCACACAGCACCCCAGTGATTCCGGCCGTGAAAGCCTTCGACAATACATCTCTCTTAATGGTCAGAGACCTGTTGTGTCAGCTATGTCCAGCAGAAGTGCTTCTTTCTTAACTGGGTCTCTCCAGGGAGTCGTGGCTCTCATCTGAGGCCCCTTCTGCATAGGCAAAGTACAGCGGGTTGCAGTCGGGGCAAAGCAACCCATATTGCCATTGGGACATTTGTGTGCCTCCATGCAGGCAGCCAACAGAGCCAATGGAGGCAATGCAGGTTGCCATTGAGCCTTTGCACGGAGGTGCTTTCTCTGCCAATCACCTTCCCCTGCTGCATAGCTATGGGGTCAGGCAGGCATGGACCTCCACACCCATGCTGCCCCCTGTGCTCCTGCATAGCTTCACAATAAAGAGGTGGGGGTGGGGAAAAGAGGGAAACATGGCCAAGTAGCGTGCTTCTCGGGACAGCTGTTTGCCTGCGAGTGGCTGCAACCCGCATTATAACCAGAAGATTGCAGGTAGCGCAATTCTTGAATAACTTGGTTTTTGCGGGGGAACACGGACTCGTGTTAAGGGAAGGAACCGTGCAAAGTTTCCCCTCAAATGTGTTTTATCCCTTTGTTACCCAGGGGGCCTGAGTCATGGAGGAGACAGCCATTTTGACCATGTGCCATCCTAGGGAGTTCCAGTAAATTTCCAGGAAATGGAAATTCTGAAGAGCCATCCCAAGCTCAAGAGCCTGTCTGATATTTTAACCTCCAATAGGCAATGTAGAGAAAGAGGGACAAGGGAATGGCATTTATCTCATTTCTGGATCATTACTCAATCTGGTGCTGTGCTCAAAGAAGGCATGTAAAATGTTTCTTCTTACACAGTACTTCGTAATGTTGGATGCTTTTAGCAGTTCTCTGGACCACATAGACCTCCTCTGTCTTGGATTTGCTATTTTAAAAAGGAGGCAAAAGTCTGGATGGTGGCGAACGGGGGCACAGAGGCAAGGCCTCAGGGTCTGGAAGGGAAGCCGGGAGGGGGGGCAGTCCAGACCCTTCCAGTGGACAATTCCTACAATGGCCAGGTGGTATCAGAGGTTACCCAAGAGAGAGAGAGAGAGAGAAAGAGGAGTTGGGAACCACTGGGAGAGGGTTGGATCCCCCCATTTGTGGTTAAACAACTCCAGGCATTCTTGGAAGAACTATGTATTTATGTATTTTATTTGTACCCTGTCTTTCTCCCCAGTGGGGACTCAAAGCAGCTTACCTGGTTCTCCTTTCTTCCATTTTATTTTATGACTGGTCCAAGGTCACCCAGCCAACTTCCATGGCTAGAGTGGGGATAGGAACCTGGGTTTCCCAGATACTAATCTGACACTCTTCAACACTTCACCACACGCTACACCACATTTTGTCTGCCATAGTGTTCCATATGTCCATTAAGGTTCTGGAGAAGTGGTCTGGTGGTTTAGAATGAAGCATCACTAATACACAAGATAACGTACAACTCTGTGGGAAGTCCTGAACTGTTTTCTGGAGTGAGTAAAGGGCTGGCACAAAGTAGCCACATGAACCTTGGAACTGGTGGCTAAGCAGGGATATGATTGCAAGTCAAAACAACAAATGAATAGTCTCAAAACCACAGGGAACCATCAATGGAACCAGGCTGTGCCAAGTTGTGGGGCAAGACTAGCCATATTGGGGAAAATCCAGCCCTTTTTGTTCACTCGAGATGCTCGTAACCAGCCACCCAGGAGTATTGCTCTGTAGCGCATGAAGCAGCGAAGCAGGTGGATAAGGACTTCAATAGACCTTCCTCAGTTAAAGGAACTTTATTTCTACAAGGACCCAACTGAGGCTATCATGAAGGAGAGAATCTTGATATACTCATACAATAAAACAGATGGTCTCAATAATGTGTGAAAAGAAGAATTCAGCAGACAACAATGACTCAAGAAGTGAGGTCCAAATTTTAAACGAAGTTGAGTCTCTGAAGAAGCCTGTATGACAACATACATCCCAGTTCCACCGAATTTGCCATGCCCTTGGCAGGAATGAAAGTGCAGTAGAGGAAAGTGGAGCTCACAGGGGAGCGAAACATGGCTGGATGTTAAAAACGTGACACAGCACAGATACGGTAAGGCATCGGATACAAAGTAATACCAGAGACAGGGGTAAGGTCCAGGTCTTCCTTGGATGTCCCAGGGGCTGGCTGGAAAGTGAATCTCTGCAGGAGACTCGTAAAGAAGAGGAAGAGCTCCATTTTTGCAAGGGTCTCACCCGCACACACGCGCCGACCTGTGACAATTGAGATGACGCATGTAAGTCTTGCCCACTTATGCAACTTTAATACTATATTCCCAAAGAATTTAAACATGAGACACAGTGAAGTATAAATGAAGGCAGACTGAAATTGATAGCAACCCAAAAATTATTGACAGTGTTGAGGAAAATAGTGAACACTGAAGGAAGTGAGAAATGGCCCACTGGGATGATATTCTTCCAAGTCAAGCCAGTGCTTCAATTGACAGTGATGTATATCAAAGGAGTTACCTGCAGAGAAAGGCAGGAAGGCGTCTCTCTTGATGAACTTTCCGTCGGAATCAAGGAAATGCTCAGGATAGAATTTAAATGGTTTTTCCCACTGAGATTCATCGTACAGCACAGAGTACAGTAAGGGGACGATATGCGTTCCCTGCAAAGCCAAAGCAATAGATTACTGAAGGAAAGGAAGATGGGCCATCAAGCACATTAGCTGTCCTCCGGGCCTAGCGAATGCCACCCCACCAACTGAGTTACGTGGGAATTCAAATGCAAGAAAAGCAAGGTTAAAAAAATAGGCCTGGATGGACAGTGTTTTCACAGTTTGAAATGTGTGGCCCAATCCAAGCAAAGTCAGGCTCATTTCTGTCCTTCCAGGTGTCAGACTCTCAAACGTGGAAATAACAGAGGCCATGGAAAAGCCCCAAAACTGTTTATTCCAGGTGAAGAAAGAGTAACAATTCATAGCTAGGAGCTCAGATCCAGGACCTATATTTTCCCGTTTCGTCCCATACCAAATGTCCACTATAGTTTCTACAACAAATGCACGACAGAACTTCAAAGAACCTGGGAACCTTTCACACTTCTTTGAGGATGGGCTGGCGCCAGGAGATGGCCAGGAAAGGAAGGGGGGAAACAGGAAAACATTTGCAAACCGCACACAGCAAAACATCAAGAGAGAAACAGTGAAACATATGCAAATCACACACAGCAAGACATCCAGGTACTGACAGGTATGGTCCTGATACCAGGAAGAGAAATCTGTGGGACACAGAAGAATTTCATTGATTGGCTCTGATATTCCCCCGAGTTAAGTGTTGGTTGCCAAAGAGGGGCAGATTCAGCAGATCAATGACAGAAAGCTAAGAACAATCACCTTTGGAATGAAGTAGCCTCCAAGAGTCACATCCGCATTGGTGACATGTGGTGCGGCCGTAGGGGAAATATTTCCAAACCTCTGGATTTCGTGAACCACCGCATCGGTGTAGGGCAGCTTTGCTCGGTGTTCAATTCGTGGCTGAGCAGACCCGATCACCTTTGTCATTTCTTCTTGCACTTTCCCTGAGGAAACAGAGCATTGATTCCCACTAAAACATATTTCTGTTTCAGACTTTGATGCTATAAATATTCTGGGGCCAGATTCAGTGGTACATGTGTCACATTGTTGTCTTGAAAAAGTGCCACAAGTCAAGTCTGGATTATAGCAGAGAGCCGGTCTTCAACTATGATATCCAATGGAGTTAGGGAGCTGGAGAGGAACAGGATGGATCCTAACTGGAAGTTTTCAATTTGGGGATGGAGGATATTAAGCAGAAGAAACCAGAGAGCAGAGAGAATCTGACCCAGGATTAGCAGAGTGGTTGTCTCTTGGAGGGTGTTGTTTTGCTTTACAGTCTCAATAAACAAACGGAGACACTCTGGGTTATCTCTTTGTCCAGGATCAGTGCCTCTCTGAGGGGACTCTATGCCCCACCAAAGGAAAGCTGCGCCAAGCTGGGGAAGTGTAAGGGTCTAGTGAAGTCGTTACGGCGACGCAATGAAGAGACGAGACGCAGCGATATCAAGAAACCGGTGGAGAGAAGCCAGCGGCTAATGTAGCTGATCTGGCTAGTCTGGCCAGTCTGGCCAGTCTGGCTAATCTGGCTAATCTGCCGAGCTGGAG
The DNA here is from genome assembly GCF_021028975.2 of Sphaerodactylus townsendi. NCBI lineage: Eukaryota > Metazoa > Chordata > Lepidosauria > Squamata > Sphaerodactylidae > Sphaerodactylus > Sphaerodactylus townsendi. The sequence goes on from NC_059425.1 coordinate 194,486,898, forward strand.
TCCCTGGCACCTTTATTAAGGGTTTGGGAAGGTGGGAGAGCGGGAGAAAGTTGCGCAATTCATGACTCAGAGGAGGGCTGCGAACATGCAGGGAGAAACGTTCCTGTCTGGGTTGAATCCACATTCAGGCATCTTGTGACCCGGGTGTCTGGGGGATCTCGTGATGTGCGTAGTGTGAGCCCAGGAGGGGACAGATGGCGCAGGCATTCCTGTGCACTTTCTGAAGCTCTACTGGGTTCGCTAACGCACCCCTACATCTAGTACCCCAGTCAATAACAAGACTCAAGAATAGCTTCAAGAGCTTTATTAGAACTGTGTCTACCCTATGGCCAGGTAGCTGAGACTGAGGTCCCAGCTCCCTGGCTCCCAGTATAAACCTTGAGATTACAGTATGGTTGGAGTTAGGTGGCCCCCACCTTTGCATTCCCCCAATATCAGCATGTGAAAGGATAGTTGAAGACAGTTATGGTAGTTACATTGTTTTGGGAATGGCCGGGCTACTCCCAGAGAAAGACAGATAGGGAGAGCCAGTAAACTGTATTCACTACATTACAGCAAAAACAAAAGACACAGGCCTCTGGCCTTGGGCAAGGATGATATGAGTCCAGCTGCAGCCAGACAGGCCCAGGCATGTTACGTGCACTTCCTGTCAGGCCCTGAATGGCAGGGCCTGACAGGAAGTCACCTGTCAGGTTGCAAGAGGGTGTGGCCTTGGCGGAGTCCACTTGGCAGTCAGCCAGCTGGAGAGGATGGAAGACCATTAATAATGAGAAGAACTGATAAAGCTCAGGATGACTGGCAATCTATGTATATATAAATCTATCAGTGCATTTTTCTGCTGACAGGTAATCTCCCAAACGACTAGACCGATTGCTTTGAAATTTTCACACAATGTCGCATTTGTGTGCGGCCAGGTTTCCATACTGTTTTCACACCTCCTGTTGTGTACATGTCACAACTGTGCCAGTTATTGTGTACATGCCACACATGTGACAGTTGGAACCACAGTTCTGTTCCGCAACTTCGCCATCTGCTGGCCTTCAAAGCAACACCCTCTGATACAAGGGAAGCAACCATGCCTTCTTTGAAAACCGCTGCCATCTGGAGTGAAAAAGATGGGGCCCACCATCTGGACATGGCCCACCCACCCTAGCGGAGGAAGGGGAAGGTGAGGGGGGGGGGGTCCAGGGGTTTGCTGGACCAAATGCTCTGAAATTTGAACACAATGTAGCTCATGCCTCCCAGCGTGTTTTAAGCCAGGTAATTCGCCTGAAAGGGAAGGGAGTGAAAGATACAGGCTCCGCCACCTGGACATGGCCCACCCACCCTAGTAGAGGAAGGGGAACGTTAGGGAGGGACAGGGCGGGGTGCCATGCAAGGGAATGGGAGAGAGGGAGGGGAGTGAGGGGCCCATTACCCCTCCCCTCCCTTGCAAGCATTGTGCAATCACACATGTTCGAACTGTTCGCTTCCCCTTTTCTTTCTTTTCACTTCACCAGACTCAGCCACAGCAATGCATGGCCGGGCCCGCTAGTCAGTTTCTAAAACCTTGGCATTAAGAGAGGTGGCCACCAAACATGGCAGTCAAGCCTGAAGACAGTGGCACCATGACAGATGTTGTGTCCATAGCCTGGATGGAGGCACCCACAGCATGGATGCTGAAGTCTGTGAAGCAGGGGTCCTCAAACTATGGCCCTCCAGATATTCATAGACTACAATTCCCACGAGCCCTACCACTTGGCCATGCTGGCAGGGGCTGATGGGAATTATAGTCCATGAACATCTGGAAGGCCATAGTTTGAAGACCCCTGCTGTGAAGGAACATAAAGGATGGGTGGCTAATCCCCCATCCCCACACAACAGCAGGCTAGCAGAGATGGAAGTGGATTGCTGATTAAGATGCCCCCTACCCCCATAGGCTCACACCTTCAACCCTCGTTGATTTGGCAATCCTACATATAGAGACAAAACAAGAACCCCCAAACACATGGACACTGTCGGTATTTGTTTTAAACGTCTAGCATCTTCTCCAGGGCAAATGTAACATCTAGTTGGGTCCTGACATGAGTGAGGGGAATAGTCATTCTCTACATTCGATAGGAGTCTTGGGGAAAGGGATGTCAGATGCAATGGTAGAAAGAAAATTCTACCCACACTTTCTGTTGTTATCATTCCACCCACTGGGTAAAACAGGAAGTATAAACCAGAGGTGGGATTCAAATAATTTAACAACTGATTGCTTACAAGCACCATTTTAACAACCGTTTTTGCCGAAGTGGTGTGAACCGGCTGTATCCCACCACTGAATTACTCTCTGGTACTTCCTGTTTTCCCTCATCTAGGTAAAATCCAACAGGAACCTCAGTTTTCTTTCCAATTTGTGTAATTGGGATCCAGATATCCTTGAATAATGGAAACCAACCAAGGGAACCCCCTCACTCACTCTGAATCTCAGGGTACTTCATCATCAGCAAGAGGCCCCAACGCAAGGTCGTCGTTGCTGACTCTGTGCCAGCAGCAAATAAATCATTCACAACAGCCTTTAGGTTTTCACTATGGAAAAATCCATTGCTCTGGTTCTTATTCTTCTCCTAGGGATTAAGAAGGAAGAAATGATTTTAAAGAAGTGAATAGAATACGGAGCAAAATAAAAACCAAGAGCACCGTGAGGATTTCACAGCGTTGATAGGGTGTTAGGGGGATGCTATCTACTTGATTGAGAGATATTTCTGGAACCACGTATCTGCTTAAAATAACATATCGCTGCTGCTATTGAAATATATGTAACCCGCCTGCTATATGTAACCACTGCCTGCTGTGCATTCTTTGCTTGATCTTGGTGATGTAATGGTTAATCTGGAGAACTGGGTTTGATTCCCCGCTCTGCCACTTGAGCTGTGGAAGGTTCTCTGGTGAACCACATTAGCTTGGGCACTACAACACATGCCAGCGGTGTGACCTTGGGATAGTCACAGTTCTTCGGAGCTTTCTCAGTCCCACTCACCTCAGAAGTTGTTTGTTGTAGGAGCAGGGTGGGGGGAAGGGAAAGAAAATTGTAAGCCCCTTTGAGTCTCCTTACCAGAGAGCAAAGAGGGATATAAATCCAAACTCCTTTTTCTCCTCTTTGTCTTCGTCTTCTTCTCTGTATGGCTTCACACGCTTGTAGACAACTAGGCTTCCCCTGGCCCTCTTGTCCCATGGGAACAATGTTGCTTCTGTTATCTCATGGGGCAGGAAGTCAGGTGACTTCCCTATGCTATCTGCTAGTGATCTTGGGGTGCCTTCGCTCGAAAAGCTGTTTGTCACAAATTCTTGGGAAAACGGGAGGTGGGCTCGCGTGGGGGATAAAGGGGACTGTGAATTCTAGTTCCATCAGCTCCATTTATCGGTGTGGTATTTCGATGCCTGCTCAATAAACGCTCTTGATCAATAGTTCAGAGTCCGTTTGTTGGCTTAAGAAGAAGAAGAAGAGTTTGGATTTATATCCCCCCTTTCTCTCCTGCAGGAGACTCAAAGGGGCTGACAATCTCCTTGCCCTTCCCCCCTCACAACAAACACCTTGTGAGGTAGGTGGGGCTGAGAGAGCTCCAAGAAGCTGTGACTAGCCCAAGGTCACCCAGCTGGCGTGTGTGGGAGTGCCCAGGCAAATCTGAATTCCCCAGATAAGCCTCCACAGCTCAGGCGGCAGAGCAGGGAATCAAACCCGGTTCCTCCAGATTGAATACGAGCTCTTAACCTCCCTCGCCCTGCTGCTCCTTAAGAAGAAGAAAGAAGAGTTTGGATTTATATCCCCTTTCTCTCCTGCAGGAGACTCAAAGGGGCTGACAATCTCCTTGCTTCCCCTCACAGCAAGCACCTTGTGAGGTAGGTGGGAACTGAGAGAGCTCAAATGTGACTTCTTAAAGGTCACCCAGCTGGCGTGTGTGGGAGTGCCCAGGCAAATCTGAATTCCCCAGATAAGCCTCCACAGCTCAGGCGGCAGAGCAGGGAATCAAACCCGGTTCCTCCAGATTAGATACACGAGCTCTTAACCTCCTACGCCACTGCTGCTCCTTAAGCACCCAAGACCTAACATGGAGATAGAAAGCCCCGACTGATCATCTTGACATTCCCTCCACCCTTGATGAGAACCAGCTACAGATAGAAACTACAGATAGAAACTGCAAAATATGCTGAGTAAGCAAAATATGGCGTGTTAGCAAGCGTATGAAGGAGAAATTTCTACTGCCTGCATTGGCACCATTTTCCTTGCCTTGTTTCCCCCTGCCCCCACCACACACCACTGGAAGGCTGTTCTTAAACAATGGAGAAACGATATTCCCCCGTAGTGCAAAAATGTTGCAGATTATAAGCTTGGCCCATGACCCGTTATTTCCTCTAAATTCTCAGCTTTTTTTTGTCAAAAGTAAGTCTGTCATAGAGACATGAGTGGAATGACAGCCGAGAAAAAGTATAAAGTGGGCTGTGAATTTAGAATGCGAATTCACATATGGGCTGTGAATTTGGAAAATTTCTTCATGACCTGGAGGTATCTTTGGGTCCACAAATAGATTTCCTGTAATACATTCATAGATGAAGACTGGGAAATCTCAGCTACCCTGTTTCCCCGAATATAAGACATCCCCTGAGAATAAGACGTAGTAGAGGTTTTGCTGAAGTGGGAAATATAAGGCATCCCCCAAAAGTAAGACATAGCAAAGTTTTTGTTTGGAAGCATGTCCGACGAACACAACACAGAAAAAATAAGACATCCCCTGAAAATAAGACATAGCGCATCTTTGGGAGCAAAAATTAATATAAGACACTGTTTTATTTTCGGGGAAACATGGTAGTTAGATGGCCTCTTTCCCCATCCCACCTAGATTCCTTACTAGCTGCCCAGGCATTCACACAAAAATAGACTTTTAAAGAACAAATAAGGAAAGTTCATCACTGACTGTTGGCGTGTTCCAAACTGTGTTACCTCTTTCTGTCGGATTAGAAAAGCATCAATAAAACTTCTTTGGTCATTCTCATCCAGTACGTTGAGACGTTCTATGAAGGCGGCCTGTATGAAGTCACGCATTTCCTTCAGGTTATCAATGATAGTCTTGCGAGCACCGAAAAGAAAGCCAAGAGCAGGAAACGTGTTGTACAGCTAAAAGAATAACACACAAGAATGGAAAACAGTAAGAAAAAACCAAATCCTACTGATGAGGCAGAAATCTCAACGTTTGTTTTGAAAATCTTCCATGACTCAGTCCCGCCTAAACCCTCCCAACGGATGCTAAGCATCACAGTGATTCGGGTTGACAGGCTGTTCAACCACTGGGAGGTTGGGGGTTGGGGGACATGTGTTGGTTGGCAGCATTGCATGCCCTCTGACATCACTTCCGGGCAAAACCAGAAGTGACATCATCATGTGTGTAACACCAACATATTTTTTAAAATTATCCCACCATAGTTTTGAGCAACAGCCAGCATCAAGAGTTGCCCAATCACCTGACAGCCATAAAAGTCACAGAGTTTGAAAGGATTGTCCCATTTCTCTTCCTGAACATCTCAAATGAGTAGCAAAGACTTGAGTGTCTGCTGTGACTTGTTAAAGGCATGGATAAACTCCCGGTGCTGCCTGTACTGGGATTTCACCCATTCTGAAACCACATTTTAATAGATTACCAGGACTGAGCGACTTCCTAGGAGTTTGACGTCTTCACGGAGCATGTGCAGTAATCTTTTAAATGTCGGATCTTCATATTCCAATCGTTTGCCAAGTAATATGGACACTATAATATTGGAAGCAGCACCATTCACAACTGTAGTTGTCTCAAAAGGTTTCCCTGGGGAAAAAAAGTAAAATAAAAGCATTACGTTATGGAATGAGCCGGAGCATCAATGGTGCCTCACACATTATCTTTTATACGCTTTAGAATAATTTATCAGTCATTCCATGGGTACACAGAAGGAGGTGTAGTTTCCAGAGGGGAAAATCTGGACTGCATCATATCAGAAGATGATGCAAGTATTTTTTGTGCCTCCTAAATGAAAAGGTAAAAGTGCCATCTCACCATTGAAGGATTCAAACTTCTGCAGTAGGAAACTGCACTCCTCAATAATTCTGTCTTCTATGGGCTTCTTGCCCATTCCGTAGTCTCGTAATGTGCTTATCGTAAACCGCCGCATCACTTTCCAGACCTCACCATTGGAAAAAAGGATGCCTGAATGAAACAGGACAAAAGTTCTATGTCAGCATGCATGACCATGACAACAGCATAATGAAGTGCCCTGTAAAGAGGGGATTGGAATGGGATGGTTTCTTGCTGACACCGGTTTTTACTGTTGCCATTAGTATTATCTCTTGCTTGGCACTCTTCCCAGACTGGCCTAGCCTTGTGTGTGAAAGTATCTAAAGTATCTAAAAAAAGGCGGACCCAAAAGTTCTCTTCATGTATCTCTGTACTTTTGAAGTTTAATTCTGTCAAGAACCATGTTTCATCTAGACATATTAAAGATCTTTCTGCTTTCATGGAGATACTTGGTATGGACTCAGTTTGTTACGTTTTGAGAGAACTCACTAATGTACAATCGCTGCCAGTTTACTGTACAAGATTGTGCTTCTGTTCTCAAGGATGTCTTTGCCTACGAAGAACAATGATACGGGGGCTGCAGCCTCGCGTAGTATGGTCTCCTTTCAGGACTCCTTGCTTATAACAGGGAGATCCTTTCTGCATAACTCAGGGTTTGGTGGTGACGCCAGCCACCCCGTCTGTGAATTTCTCTACTTCTGATGTGGTAGAGAGTGTGGCCTCCCGGCCTCCTGAGGATTATAAATCTCTGCGTACCCAAGCCGATTTCCTGCATCACGACCCCGAAGGGGGGACTGCAGAGGATCATCTGTTGGGAGTGGGGCAGGTACTCAGAGTGAAGCAAGCCTTTATTGGCATAGACAGCAGTACAACAATAATAAAAACAGATTAAAAAGCATATACAATACAGGATATACATGTTAGGACGAAGGAAATCTACTGGCATTTAGTAATTTCCAGGAGAAAGTCTGCCACTATCATACAGAGAGAAGGATCAGGGTTGTCCAACAAGTAGTGTCATCTAATTAAATCGGGGAGATGGGGTAAATGTAAAGGAGTAAGATTCACATACTTGGATCTGATTTCCTTGTATCTGAGACAGTGAAGTAATTGGTGGGCCAGAGATTCAACTGAGCCATCGTTACATGAGCACAATCTTTTAGCCTTTTCTTGCTTATTAAATCTGCCATGTAACAAGGCAGAAGGCATAACATTAAACCTGGCGAGCATTATGGCTCGCCTTTGAACAGGGTTTATTAAGCAATACAGGTAGTGTGCCAAGTGGCCCCGTTCAATTGGAAGAGAAAAATACAGGGGAGAGCACGTTTTCTTGGCTGCGGCGATTAGGGTAGAGAACTCTCTATCCAATAGTTGACCTTTTAATTTCCTATAAGCTTCTGAGTAGGGGGGCAGGTACTCGACCTGTCCGGCGTCCATCCTCCGGAACCTCCCAGGGCGGCAACTGTGATATAAAAATTATAAAGAGATGCTGGTTGCAAGACCACAGTTGAGAATTATTCATAGCTGAAAATACATTTTGCGGTTGCTCTCAGGAAATCAGTGTCTGGGTGCTACTGGAACTGCTGCGTTTGCTATTTTGCAAGAACCAGCAGATACTTCCTCATGAGTGAAAGGGCAACAGTGAGCACTGACCTGGGGGTTTGAAGTATATGGAGATGGTTCACCCAACTAGTTAGGCTTTTGCTTTTTGCTGATTATGCTTACTAAACAGAATTTATATGTAGCACCACACGTTACCAAGTCAGATGATGCTGAATGTATTCTTTTAAAAATATATCTTGGAATGTGCTGATTTGCAACAAGTCAAGATCGTGAGCCTGCGTGGACAGCCGGCCAGGATTGGCCAGAAGTGGTCAGAAGGGTCTGTTCAGAAATGTCTTAAAATGAGCTGTATTGTGATGTAGACTTCAGAGAGCTGATACCACGGTATTGCTCTCTCCATGGCTGCAGACATGTTAATAAACCTAGCTTGCTATTAGCCAACTTGGTCTGGAGTTTTCAATGGGTAAAAACTTCCATAACAACTGCGACAGATCGGGCTGAAGGAGCAACTTCATCTAATGGAGTTGAGAACCCTCAATGCTGAGCTGGAACTGGAACTTGAACATAAGTCCCAACGGTCTCAGCAGTCGTCACCTGTGCCTGATGAGCAATGGGAAGTGGCGGGCAATGGTCAGACGTTGGGGTCTGTCTTCCCACGGATGGTGGTCAGGGACGTGGCATCCGCATGCAATGTTTGGATGAGTACCTTGAGCATAATGTAACCCGAGGGATCGGCTCTCTTCAGCCTCAGCCGGCGCCTGACACAGAACCCGGTGAGGAGGAGGAGGAGGAGGAGGAGGAGAAGAAGAAGAAGAAGAAGAAGAAGAAGAAGAAGAAGAAGAAGAAGAAGAAGAAGTGTTTGGATTTATATCCCCCTTTCTCTCCTGTAGGAGACTCAAAGGGGCTTACAATCTCCTTGCCCTTCCCCCCTCACAACAAACACCCTGTGAGGTAGGTGGGGCTGAGAGAGCTCAAGAGAGGCTGTGACTAGCCCAAGGTCACCCAGCTGGCATGTGAGGGAGTGTACAGGCTAATCTGAATTCCCCAGATAAGCCTCCACAGCTCAGGCAGCAGAGCTGGGAATCAAACCCGGTTACTCCAGATTAGATACACGAGCTCTTAACCTCCTACGCGACTGCTGCTCCTGTTCAAGTCACCGATCAAGACCAGGTGGCTGAGAATTTCGATTGCACGGCGTTGGAATGCCGCAGCCTCCAGCCTGCAGCGCGATCCCCGGAGAGGCCTGCCAACGTGGAGGTCCCACCTAGTGGGGCAGCTGCTTGAGACCAGTTGCCCCCTGTGATCTTGGATAATGGAACCCACATGGCCATACTTGAGTGGAGAAAAATGTGTCACCTATTATCAAGGATGGTGACCAGCTTTTCTCACGGCTATATATGTGCATCGCTTAGTGCCAATGGCACCCATTTGCTTTCACAGAAGAAATTTCAGGGAAGAACCCAGAGGAACTGTCAGAAGGCAACTCAAATCTGCCTCTGGTGATACCAGAGTTTGGAGCTACATTTTGCTCCATTAAATGTTGATCAAAATAGGGTGTATTG